>NC_056518.1:31392850-31399303 GCF_014905685.2 Nematolebias whitei | reverse complement strand
GGCGCAGTGTAAGACAGGCGCAGTGTAAGACAGGCGCAGTGTAAGACAGGTATATTCAACAAAACTGAATCAATGTTTTTGCTGATGATTAAACTGAGTTAAGGGAAAAAAAAACGTTTTAGATTTTTGTCTTTTAACAGGAAGTGATATTTTTGTGAAAGTGATCTGTAGCTGTCTGTCTTCTGCAGAGAGAGGACCAGAGAGGATAAGAAACAAGACCGTGAAGAAGATGAGGAGGATGTGTATGAACGGCGGAGACTGGAGAGGAGGTTGAGGGACAAAGAGGCTGCTTATCAAGAAGTATGTATATGATTGATGTGTGCTCAAGACTTCAGCTCTGTCACAGTGTTAGTCAAATATCTTTTTGTTTGAAGCGTCTCAAAAACTGGGAGATCCGAGAGAAGAAGAAGACTCGTGACTACATCAAAGATGCAGAGAGGGAGGATGAGAGGCGGCGTGAAATGGTACTCCCAACAGGATGAAATTGTTTATAACGTCACATCAGATCCAACTTGTCAGATTTACACAAACGTAGCAACAGCTGAGCATCAGGACCAACAGTTTGTGTGTTTCCATCAGATGAAAGAAGCCAAAAGACTCAAAGAGTTCCTGGAAGATTATGACGACGACAGGGACGATCCAAAATACTACAGGTGATCCATTAAACACACACACACACGCGTTTATTTCTGTTCATGTATTTATTTATTTTTTTTTACATAGCTGTTCCTGACAAACTAAAAATCCTTCTAGACTCAAATAATTTCCAGTACTCCTGTAATTCACCAGTAACGTTACTGTCCTGTAGTGTTCTGTCAAGAGGATAAAAACCACTTGACACCGGATCAGTTGTAGTCTGGATCAAAGTGAACACAAAGCTCTGGAGAACCAGAATACAGAAAGGACTACAAGTCGGCGCTCTCAGGCCTGGCTCTGCCTTCATTCTGTTCTGCTTCCAACTCACTGAAGAAAGCTTGTTAGTTTTATAGAAACTCTTGATCGCCCTCCCCTCGTCCTGTCCAGTGCTGTCAGAATCTGGCCCAGAAGAACCAGCACCGCTGCAGGCAGACTGGCCAAGAAGTTGTGGAAGAAAAGCATTCTCAAGGATTGCCAGGGAATAAATCTGCGTGTGAACCAGAACCTTCAGAGGTCTCACAAAATAAACCAACTCTCCACTACTGCCGGATGGTCACATCAAATCCATTATGATAATGAAGTAATGCCACGCTGCCATGATGTTCACCATGACCTAAAGTAATAGAAGGATTATAAAGTTTATTAATTTAGGAAAATAATATGCATACATATTTAGGCCCGTCGCGATAAACAATAAATCAATTAATCGCATGATAAATGAAAATTATCAACTTAATTTTCATTTATCGGCTTTATCGTTTCTTCGTGTCTCTACTGAAGACACTGGAAGACAAACATCTCAACTCCGGTGTTCTTCACTGACCCCTCCTTTCTCTTTAAAATCAGTTTTAACCATATCGTGTTTTTTTGATCGTTAAAAGCAGCTAAGCTGAGAAGCTAAGCTACGAGCTAAGCTAACAGGCCGACCTCGGTGGGGGGAAAAACCTCCGTCTTGTCAAAGCCCCAAAAGTCATAGTTGAAACCCGTGCCTTCGTCTAGAAAGCTGTTTTTCTCTGCAAAAAGAAGCTGAGAATTTGTTTACTGATTTAAATTTTTTTTATTAAAAGCTTTGTGTGACAAATGTTATGCTAAAGAGCTCAAACCACATCGAGCGTCCACCATTTTGAGAACCAAAAAACAGGAACGAGAGACAGCCCATGTCACGTCAAGGGGCCTCCCTCCCATTTTTCTTAAAGAGACACACTGCTCGCTCCCTCACTATCCATCCTTCAGTTCAAACTGTCTTATACTGCCATCCGGTGGTCAAAAAAAGTACTACACACAAAAATTAAAATTTCTTCTTAAATTTGACATTACTAATTACTGCCAAATTTCTAACGATATTATTGTTTATCGTAATAATTTCTGAGCCAATCGCCCAGCAAAATTTGTTATCGTGACAGGCCTATTCATATTGTAATGCTTCAGAAAACACACGAATCAATAATATATTTCTAATAAATGTTCCTTCTGGGGACAACCGACAATTGAAACCCATCATAAATGCATTATTTGATCCCACATTTATCGTATCATATAAAAGTGGTGCAGGAGCTCTGCGGTCAGCGCTGTGGTCTTATAATTCTAAGGTTGTGGGTTCGAGCCCAGGTTGGGTCAGGAAAGGCATCTGGCTTACAAATGTTTCCTGTGAGTTTCCCTGACAGTTTGCCACTCCGTTATTGATCATTTTCTTGTTGTAATCCTCAGGGGCAGCGCTCTGCAGAAGCGGCTCCGGGACCGGGAAAAGGAGGTAGAAATGGACGAGCGGGACCGGAAAAGAGAGAAGGAGGAACTGGAGGACATCAGACAAAGACTTCTTTCTGAGGGTCACCCTGACCCAGATGCTGAGCTGCAGAGGGTGGGTTGAACCTGAAACTTCCATTTTAATGATTCACAGCAAAAAAAAAGATTTTTCTTGAATTTCAGATTCAGAAGTGTGACGTTCTTTTAACACTTTTTTTTTTCTGTGGCGTTTTTATTCATAAAGATCGAGGAGGAAGCAGAGCGGAAGCAACAACTGCTACTGAACCTTGAACTCGAGGAGGATGTAATCAAGGAAAAATCTCATAGAGAAAAAGAACGGAACCGGGGACGAGAACGGAACCGGGACAGAGAACGGGACAGTGATCGGGATCGGGATAGGGATCGGGATCGAGAACGTAATAGGAAAGTTTTAGAGAGGCCCGTAGAACCGAAGTCCCGGGTACCCCAGCAGCATTCTGATGATGATGTGAACGATAGGCAGGAGGACAACTATCACAACCAGGAGGACTCACAGGAGACCAAGCCTCAACCAAAGCCCGTCATGCGTCCAATCACTACTGCTCCCTCAGTGTCTTCTGCCAGCGGGAACGTGACTCCAAACACGCCTGGTGGTGAATCTCCCTGCGGCATAATCATTCCAGGAGAGAACACGCCTGACCTCCAGCCGTTAGACGAGCACCGGCCCAAAATCGGTCTTAGTCTCAAACTGGGTGAGTACCAGTGTACCCAGTCTGTGAGTCACTGTGTTTCTGTTCAAAGGGTAAATGAACTCCACGGTCCAGGTCATTGTTAGACACCTCATGATTCTCTTCAGTTTGATTCAGACAACTGTGATGTAATTCAAAAATGATTATCAAGCAAACAGTTATAGTTTGATGAATCAGTAATCACTTTTAATTGGCTGATTTAAAAAAACTCAACCATGGGTCGTTCCTGTTCATGCTCGATCAATAATCAGGTATAAAAATGAAACATTAATATATTTTATTAAATAAATTCTAAATAATGTACAAATGTGAAAACAAAACCATGAAAGATAAACCTGCATATAATCTCTTTATGGAGCTAAAAAATATTTAATAAGTGGATGCTGACCTCCCTTGACAGTACAGTCACTGTTCACATCAAATTTTTATTTGAAATCAAACCAAATGTTTGTACGAAGTTCCAATTCAAAATGTCAAAACTGAAAAAACATTTGTCTGATATTGTTAAACGCCCGTCAAATGTGATGTGCTGTAAGAGTGAGGGATAGCTTCAAGGTGGAGGTGGGAGTTCATCAAGGATCAGCTCTAAGCCCCTTCTTGTTTGCTCTGGTGACGGACCGACTAACAGGTGAGGTCAGGCAGGAATCCCCGTGGACTATGATGTTTGCAGATGACGTTGTGATCTGTGGTGGGAACAGGTGGAAGAGAACTTGGAGAGGTGGAGGTATGCACTTGAAAGAAGAGGAATGAAAGTCAGGCGTAGTAAGACGGAGTACATGTGTGTGAATGAGAGGGAGGAGGTGGAACAGTGAGGCTACAAGGAGCAGAGGTCACAAAGGTGCAGGACTTCAAGGACTTGGTGTCCACTGTCCAGGAAAATGGAGAGTGTGGTAAAGAGGTGAAGAAGAGAGTCCAGGCAGGATGGAGTGGATGGAGAAAAGTTTCAGGAGTGATTTGTGACAAAAGGGTGTCAACAAAGGTCAAAGTAAAAGTTTACAAGACAGTGGTGAGACCAGCTCTGTTGTATGGTCTGGAGACAGAGACATGGACAAAAAGACAAGAGACAGAACTGGAAGTGGCAGAAATGAAGATGTTGAGGTTCTTAAGAGAGACAAGAATGGAGAAGATTAGGAATGAGATCATCAGAGGTACAGCACTGGTTGAACAACTGGGAGATAAAGTTAGAGACCAGACTGAGATGGTTTG
Source organism: Nematolebias whitei (assembly GCF_014905685.2). Lineage (NCBI taxonomy): Eukaryota > Metazoa > Chordata > Actinopteri > Cyprinodontiformes > Rivulidae > Nematolebias > Nematolebias whitei. The sequence continues at coordinate 31,394,990 of NC_056518.1, read as the reverse complement.
GACATGTCCAGAGGAGGGACAGTGGTTTGGACATGTCCAGAAGAGAGACAGTGGTTTGGACACATCCAGAGGAGGGACAGTGGTTTGGACACGTCCAGAGGAGAGACAGTGGTTTGGACACGTCCAGAGGAGGGACAGTGGGTATACTGGTAGAAGGATGTTAGAAATGCAGCTGCCATGAAAAAGACAAACTAGCACTATGTTTGTCTTGTGCACGGTTTTTGGAGTCTGAGCTGCTACAATCTCCACTTTTTATCTGGAAGTGGTGGAGCTGCGTCGGGGGATGGGTGGGGGGATTTGGAAGGCGGGGTGCTCAGTTCTGTTGACAGGGCGGGGCGCCCTCCTGGAATAATGGATCAATAATAATAAAAGTTAATACAAGGTCTTTGCTTGTCCGGGCCATTGCTATATTGCTGTGAACCAGTTTGTTGTATAATGTGCTGTGTGCAGTGCTCTTGTTATAATTGTTCCAGTTTAAAAAAGCTCCTGCCAATAGACTTAAACCGCTGGTGATCAAAATATTCATGCAACTGTGCAAACCTTCAGCCTCCTGCACATACTTTGAGGATTTGTACTTGTTTGTTAGTAATGCTTGAATACTCATAAAGAAATCTGTAAAAGTGAAATCTGGAATAACAACAAAGTCCATGCTCAATCTGGAATAAATCTGGAATAGTTTGAAATGTTAAAATCTGACAAGTGCCAGAGCCCTGACGGTTACTGCTCCAATAAACCCGTGCTCCTCCTCATTTTGTTTCTCAGGTGCAACCAACAGTCCCAATCAGCTCAGCGCCGGGAAGAGAAAGAAGTTGGCAGCAGTCGATAGTGTTTTCAACAAGTTTGACGACGAGGAAGCGGATGAGCAGCCTCGAAAAAGAAAACTGGTTCCACTGGACTACGGTGATGACGACAAGAGTCTTGGGCTTGATGGAGCTGAGATCTCTGCCCCCAAAAGCAGCATCAACACGGAGGAGAAACACAAACACATAAAGAGCCTCATCGAGAAGATCCCCACATCCAGGCCCGAGCTCTTCTCTTACCCTTTGGACTGGGCTATGGTCGACTCGGTAAAAAACGTTTCAAGTGTTTTTAATCAAATGTACAGCTGCGAATAATAAGATCAGGAACTAAGCCTGCCTGATGTTCTGTTTTTAGACTCTGATGGATCGCCGTATTAAACCGTGGATCAATAAGAAGATTATTGAGTACATCGGAGAGGAGGAACTCACTCTGGTTGATTTTGTCTGTTCTAAGGTCGGTATCTTTTTTAAACAGGAACTCAACACGGACTGATTTTTTTTATTTATTAAAAATAAATAAACAAAGGCAGGTTCTCTGTAAGTTTTGGTTGTTTGACGTGGTTTACTCAAATGTTCCTTTTCGTACCCAGATAATGGCACACAGCAGTCCTCAGGGTATTCTTGACGATGTTGCTATGGTAAGTTGAAACAAGCTGTGGAGGTTTGGTTTCATCTTGTACTGATAAATACTTCAGATTCCTTTACCGCGCATCGGAGAGTGTCCACAGCGCTTCACTGCTTCCACGGCTTGTTCGGTTACAGCCTTATTCCAAATCATATTAAATTAATCTCTCTTAGACTGATTGGTAACTCTAAATTATCTTTAGGTGAGAGAGAGAGTGAATGATTGTTTGTCTTTATGTGTCCCTGTGATGGACTGGAGACCTGTCCAGGTGTCCCCTGACTCTCACACAGTGATGGCTGGTATGGACACCAGTGAGCCCTGAGACCTGAAAAGGAAGACATGGGTAAAGATAATGGATGGATGGAGTGATGCATGGATGGAGTGATGGATGGAGTGATGGATGGATGGAGTGATGGATGTAGTGATGCATGGATGGAGTGATGGATGGATAGATGGAATGATGGATGGAGTGATGCATGGATGGAGTGATGGATGGATGGATAGATAGATCGAGTGATGGAAAGATAGATGAGTGGAGTGATGGATGGATAGAGCGATGGCTGGATGGGTAGATTGAGGGATGGATGGATTGAGTGATGGATGGATGGAATTTTGGATGGATGGATAAATGGAGTCATGGAAAGATGAATGGAGTGATGGATGGATGAATGAATGAATGGAGTGATAGATCGAGTGATGGAAAGATAGATGAGTG
>NC_056518.1:31376249-31392450 GCF_014905685.2 Nematolebias whitei | reverse complement strand
ATGGAGTGATGGATGGATGAATGAATGGAGTGATGGACGGATGAATGAATGGAATGATGGATGGATGAATGAATGGAGTGATGGATGAATGAATGGAGTGATGGATGAATGAATGGAGTGATGGATGAATGAATGGAGTGATGGATGGATGGATGAATGAATGGAGTGATGGATGGATGAATGAATGGAGTGATAGATGGATGAATGAATGGAGTGATGGATGGATGGAATGATGGATAGAATAAAGCTGTAGTATAAGAATGTATGGAAGAAGTGAAGCTCTGTGGAAACGGTCTCTGTGTGTAAACCTGTCAAAAAGTGATTGCTGATAACAACTTAATAAACGACAGACTGACCTGCTCCTGTAAGCACGTTGGAGGTTAAATATCGTTCATCCTGCGCTCTGCCTCATAATAATTAGCACAAACATGTGGTTTCCAGATTTATTTACTGAAGGAGACGGGTATGTCAGTGGTTTGATGAAGGTACGAGACAATCATACCTTCATCAAAGCTTCAGCTTCAGCCTGGACTAAGTCAGATTATCAGACTCAATCGTGACTAGTTGCAGAACCATGACGGTCTCTGTCGGTCTTGTGAGCTTGATAACTTGAAAAATAAGCAACGTCTCAGCTTCCATTTTGGTATGGGGTTGCATGTAGTCATAAGAAAGTTCAGTATTGAAAACTGGGCTGCCCTGTCAAAATCCAAGATGGCCACCATCTTATATATATATATTTTTTTCAAACAAATAACATTGCATATAATGATCTTCACAATCATAATCTCAATTTATATTAAAGAAAAAATAAATTAAACTAAATAAGGTACAAAACAGAGAAATTTATGCATAACTGAGTAAAATAAGATAATGTGTACCTTTTTATCTACTCAAATTTTATCTTTTTATCTATACAAATACAACTATTTTCTTAACAAAGATGCAAATTCATATAATAAAATAAAAAAATTAAAGCCACCATCTTATATTTATGTTAACTGGCCGTCATTTGAGGATACTATGCTTTTTTATATTTCTTATAGTTTCCTCGAGTGATTTGGGATGATGTCAGTCTTTCAAAAATATTCATGTTTTTAATGTACTCTTGTGTATTCAAGTTTCTTCTATAACGTTTTCTTTTTTTGTGTGTGTGTGTTGGCAGTTCATCAATGGATAAAAACCTTTTTGATCATAGATTATTTGGTGCAATAACAGGAGGGTTTGCTCGGCTGTTATTGTTCATCTGCTTGTCTGTTCATCGAAGCAGCTCAGGAAATGAAGGTTTTTGAGAAACCGGTGTCTCCAACACAAACAGAAGCTTGTAGTCCATCACTGTTGTTCCTTCCGTCAGGTTTGGGCTCATAGGCAGGAGGTGGAACTAGAACACCGTGGTTTAAACATCTAGACTGTCCACAGTGGCAGTGAAGAATTTTCTCTGAAACTTGTTTCAAGGACAACGTTTTAAACAGTTTCCATGTGGACACATGGCTGAAACTATACAAACCTTTGTGTATCCACAAAACCCCGTTCCCATGTGGACAGGGTTTCTTAGTGGTCCCAAGAAGTTTTAAAACTAGAAAGGGAGACACGGCTCAAGGTTTCCAGCCCTGTATCCTCTGGAACTAACCAAGAGCCGCTTTGCCTTCAGAACCAAACGAAAACACGTTTATCTGAAATGATCTCACTTCATGGAACAACACGTCGGCTGCTGTCTTTCAGATAAGTCCTTGGGTTTGAGTGAATGGATGTGTTTGTGTTCCAGGTTCTTGATGAAGAAGCGGAGGTGTTCATCGTAAAAATGTGGAGGTTACTGATTTACGAAACGGAAGCCAAGAAGATCGGACTGGTGAAATAAAGATGAGAAACTCTGAGTGATCTGCCAGCTGGAGTTTTGTGCTCCTTCAGACTGTAAACACCCCTCCATTCCAGGACAGCTGCCCTGTGTGTGTATGTGCGTTTGTGTGAAAAGGTCCGAGTTGTTGCATTGTTGAGTGTATATTTCCCTTCTGTTGACATCGTTAAAGAAGGATGAGCATGGACGTTCTGCTTTGATTTACTGCTGTTTTGTGGAGGCACTGCTCTGATACGAGGACTAATAAACATGCTTTTTTTAAAAATAAGCCTGTTAAATGTTTCTTGTTCATTTCTCTGGTGTGAAGGAGCTGTTGCTGCTCTTCTGTGAGAAGACGGTCATTATGACTCCATCTAAGGCCTTGGGTTTGATAAGTTGTCTGAGCGATCAGTTAGAAGACATCTGTGACGTCTGAGGAGACGTGCAAATCTGATAGCAGCTTAATCTGGAAGATTAAACCACTGATTTCAGAGTGAAAACATCTGAGTTTACAGATTTCAACTCGCTGGAATTAAATATTGTGACCTCTTACGTTTTACTGTTTGTTTTAGGAACTGTTTATAATGAGAAGAACATTAGTGAAGGATATAAATAAACAACTTGATTTTACTATGATGGACAGATTACAACAATATTTTCCACCTTTGCTGAAAATAGACTTTCAGTTTAAAATCAAGCAATGAGTGCATAAAGGAAACATGCAAACGTTTGTAAAGATGATTTTACATCCTTCCAGATTTTGCATTTACTGTCAAGAGTAAATATAAATGGGATTTTGTTTACACAAACAAAATGTCACATTTTTATAAACATTAAATGACCTTAATGCCAATGCGTAAGCAACAAACCTGGCTTTTATGATGTTCAATGTTTATTCTGTATTGTGCAGCTTTTAAAAACAAAAACAGGCAATTTATACAACTAAATGTGCATCTGATTTAGAATAGTGCACGCTGAATACTGGTAGAGGTACATCACACACGAAAAACGACAATGACAAGAATTAAAAAAAAAAAAAAGCCTGTTATTTTTATGGGATTTTGGTGAGTCGCCGCCAAAAGCCCAACCTGTTTGGAGCTCCATGTGTCAGACTTCACAACAAAAACAAAGTTTAAACAGGTCAAAAAAAGTTGTACTTCACGTAATTGAACTACTGTTTTCAGATCTTTAAAGTTTTATTTAGGTTAACAGGTTAAGTTTATTTTAGATTTTTCCACAGAAAATCATCTGACAGTTGATTTAGCACTACTGTTTTAAATGTTTGTCTAAAATTTAAAAAATCTCTTTCAAACGCTTTACTCCAACACATTTTGGAACGCATACAAATCATAAAGGACATATTATAATATAGGTATTTGTTTTCTTTAACCCAGTGTGACTTGACGCTGTTGAACTTGTAGCTTTCTCTCCAACTCCAAAATGCAGAATGTGCGGACCAAAACTTCAATAGATTCAAATTATATTTCAGATCAAAATGTTCTCTCTACAATTGGATCCTGCATAAAACAATGAAGAAACATGAAAATTCAAGTGTGACCATCAGTCTTATACAGTTCAAGAAAAAAACATCTGTTTTGTAGTTGTCACACGACGAAAAATTAAATGAGGTTTATTTTTCAGTCTTGTTTTTCTGTCTACCTCTCATTTACTTGGCAGTCACAGGTGTGTGGTTACCATGGCCACCATATTGCGGAAGTGGCGGTTTTAACCTTTCATCTTAGTTATCTTTCAAAATGTCTGCTTTTTATCTTAGATTACTGAAACTATGTTGGATCTCTGACAGCAGCTGCGTTGAAACTCTTCGAAATATCTTTGGAAGTGTATCAGTTTTATTAATATGAAATACTTTTGTTTGTTTTTTGACCAAAAAGAATAAAAAATAAGAATCTTCCTCCGCGTTTCGCAGTTACGTGGCAGGCTGGACTGAACTGTGAACCGGAAGTACTCGCTTGGACCCAAACAAGAGCAGCTCCTGCTACCTGCTTGTTAGCTGCTCGCAGTTGTCAGTTTGGACGGAGACATTTGTTAAAAAAACGCAGTATAATTCAGAGTATGCCATTCGTGCACAGGGAAACGCGACGACGCGTTTTATTCATGAAGACCGAGAATCGAAGAATAAACTAAGCTAGTTAGCTTAGCATTGCTAACCAGGCCGGAGTCGGTAGAATTGAAGCTAGTTAGCTTAGCATTGCTAACCGGAGGCTGGTTACTGTAGATGTTTGGGAGCAGATACCAGGAGGAAGTTGTGACGTGTGTTACATTAATCAGAGCTCGTCAGTAGCTCTTTCAGGGCATGCTGTTTAACCTGACAAGCTCCACGTTCAGTGTCAAACGTGAAGGCGCGGTTGGGGTTTGATGGTGTTGCAGCTGCTGTCCATTAGTTCAAAGAGAAAAGTGCAATAATGGACGATTTTAGCTCGATCAGCCTGCTGTCTTTGGCGATGTTGGTGGGGTGCTATGTTGCCGGGACTATCCCTTTGGCCGTGAACTTCTCAGAGGTAAGTGCGTCCCTCATGGAGACTGTCTAAGCCCTGCTCTGTTGTGTGTGTAAACAGTGAATGTTGGTTGTTTGTGTCCAGGAGAAGCTGAAGCTGGTCACTGTGATGGGAGCAGGGCTGCTCTGTGGGACTGCACTGGCTGTCATCATTCCTGAAGGAGTCCACGCACTTTATGAAGAAATCCTTGAAGGTAGAGTTCTCCAGAACAGCTGCGAGTTTCTTCAGCACCACTTCATACTTCTCTTCTGACCCGTCAGCGTTACATTTATGACAAAGACAAACCATCACATTAACATTTCATTTTTACACCAGTGACAAGAGCGTTTATGAACTTATTTTATAGCTACCTAGGGTTTAAAGAAAATGAGCCGAAGGTTTATTACATGTGCATGATGCATGTGTCCGGTGCACCTTGTTTTCAGTCCCTTTGAAAGTTGTGTATCTTGTGTACTTTATACATGTCACAGCTCAGGACAGGGTTGGGACTGCTGTGGCCAAAATGTAAAGCAGCGACTGAATGCTGATTCAGCAGCTGTGAATGGTTGTCTCTGTGATGGACTGGAGACCTGTCCAGGGGGAGTGCGCGGTTCGGTTAGTGTGTTGGTTACCGTTCTCCAAGTGTTCCTCTTGGAGAACGGTAAAGTGCTCAAGCCCAAAAAGAATCGTAAGAAAACAGAATTGGCTGCAGGAGAGATTTTAGTCTTTTTAGAACCCGTTTGCACTGGATTTTCTTTGGAAAATCTCAGTCAAAAATAGAAAAAAGCTTTTCGTGATTCAGGCTGAGTAATGATGACACAATAAATTAACTTGTACATTCCTCCGACTGTACCTTTTCTACTCTGCAGGTTCTAAAGACGTCACACAGACCAGCATCTCCTCACTGCTAATTGGCCTGCCATTAGTAGCTATTCACTTCCATATAGCATTTGTTAGCGTTCCTTGCTTTTGTCTATTTTTCTTCCACGCTGCCATGAAAAGTCCAGCACATTTCTCCATGTTTCTGTCCTGCTGCTCAGTTTCTGATAGGGTTCATGCGAGCGCTGCGTGGCAGCAGCCCTACAGAACAAAGGCTCTCATTGGTTGAGACGCTGATGCTGCCCATCCATAGCCAGTAGTGATCAACATCCTGACCCCTGTGACTGTCTGTGTGTGTCTGCGTTCACAGCTTCACAGCCACTGAGCAGCCGACTTAAAAATTAAGAAAATAATCCCACAGTGTTAATTCGTTAAAAAAATTGTCACTGTTGATCACTGTCTGCGTTAACGACGTGCCCAGCACTAGAATATTCCTAAAAATAAGTGAAGATCTCCTCAGCTGAAGAGTGGAGTCCTGCTTTAACTTCTAACTTCAAACCTGAGAGAGTTATTTTTCACCCTTAATCCTTATAAGATTTGTTGTTTATGCTGACGCAGAGTTTATGGACTCTTTTGTTTTAATGCGTGTTTTTCTTGTCCAGGTGGACACCACCACAGTCCTGGTCAGGTTGGAGTCGTGGAAGCCTCGGAGACGAAGGCTGAAGTAGAAGCAGCTCTTGATGCTACTGGGAAACACGAGCACAGCCACGAGGAGCTCCATGCCTGCATCGGCATCTCTTTGGTCCTGGGCTTCGTCTTCATGCTGCTCGTGGACCAAATAGGCAGTTCTCATGTCCACAACGCTGAAGGTTTGACACATTCGTGATGGGACTGGTTGTTTTCTGGGAGTTGGCTCGTTTGTCTCAGCTCATCTGAAGAGCCGAGGCTTTGAGCTCTTTGAACACTTCCAGTGAAGAGCAGGCTCTGGCCCGGTTCAGAGCCAGATCCAACGCTCACCATGTCAGACATTTTCTTAAATCTCTGCCATCATGGGCCTCTGTAGATTTTACTCAGAACAGAAAAGCTGTTCTTAATTCTTACTTTTATTCATCTTATTAGTCCCACGTTTTAATATTAGCCTGTTTCTAAACTGTTGCTCTTGTGTTTCTTCTGGTTTAGATCCAGAGTCGGCAAGAGCCGCCAGCTCTAAGATCACCACCACTCTGGGTCTTGTGGTCCACGCTGCCGGTGAGTCTAATTTAATGTCGTCAAAATGGTTCCCAGCATCGCTGGAAATCAGGAAAAACCAGTAAAATGACTTTCACTGGGAAAACTCAGGGATCCAGATTAAAATAAGTCATTTAACGTGTTAATGCTGGTGTTCTAGTATCAGTGAGTCCACGTTGTTGTACAGTGTGCAGAGTGCACGTGTCCTTACTTAGTTTCTGCTCTTCTACAGTCTAATTGTCATGAGGAGTGATTGCTGCCTGCAGGTACCTGTCGTCTCTGACGTGACTCTGCTGCCTCCTGAGAGTTCAGTGTTTCATGTGGCTGAAGTCTCTGCTGGGATTTCTCCAGGAATTAGTTTTTATGAAACGCCGGGAACCTTTTCTTTGGCTCCGAATACTTCTCTCATTCTGAAGGCAAGACGAGCTGAGAACATGAAGTATTTGTATTTTTATCATTTATTTTTTGTCATTGGAGTCAAAATCTAAACTACAGTTTTGTTTAACCCTCAGGGGAAAAAATGGACCGCGCTTTTTAAATTTTTATTTTTTTCACATCCTGACAAAGTCTAAAAATCCTTCAAATGTTTATTTTTTTAACAGAATTGTTTAAACGCTCCACAGCAACATCATTATTATTTGAACCTTTATTTGTTCATTACTGCCCTCTAGTGTTTTGATTGAAATCTATTATAATTAATTTTCTCCTCATAAATAATGCACCGTTTTCACTCGTGTTATTTTAACTTCTATCTCTATACTTCAGATTTATATATGAGCCCACTAGACGATGGATTTTTATTGGAGGGAGGCTGTAAAGGTCACAGACAGCTGCTGGACTCACCTGGACAGATGTTGCTCTTGAAGCCAGTTTGTCATCTCGTCCGACATATGAAGAGCAGAAACACACCTGCGTTGTGCACGAGTAAACTTTTGGTACAAACAGCTCCACGTGCGCTCGGGCTTAAGAATCGCTCGGCGCCGCAGGTGGATGAACCGGACCACAGCAGCTTGGTGGTTCAGTGAAAGTAAAAAAAACAAAACGCACACTGGTGCTGTGCACGAGTGGACTTTAAAATAATAATCCTCATTATTATAAGTGAAATGTCAAAATAATGAAGAAATATCCACGTTTGACCGTTGACGACTCAAAGGTTAATTTGTGGATGGTCCTCCTAAAATACACACCGGAATAAAAAAATGTATTTCATTCGAAAAATACCATTAAATAAATATTTAGTTAATTTTTTAAAACGTTAATTTGTGGATCTTTTATACTACTATACAGGGCAAAAAGTGTGTGCTGGGTGAGTGGGGTCCTTCATGTTGCAGGTGGTCTTCTTCACATCGATGTGAAGGTTGTTCTTCCTGCACCAGCTCTCCAGGTGTTCCACCTCCTGCCTGCAGCTGGACTCATCGTTGTTTGTGATGTTTCCCCATTTCAAGGAGCTAAAATTAATAGTTTTGTATTTTTTTACATTAAGAAACAGAAATAAAGTACCAAGTTAGAGGATTATTTCTAGAAGTCTTTGTAGCTAACACTTTCTTTATTCTAATTTCAGCTTTTTGTGTCTCTTTCTGCCACATCATGCTTCTTACATTCCTTTCATCTTTCTGTTTTTTCTAATTCCTGCACGTTTCTGTTACTTTTAGCTTATTTCATCTAATTTCCACTTTGTTCAGCTACTCTTTCAGCTGTTTGCTTGTGCTTTCAACAAATGTCAGCTGTTTAAATTTAACACGCACCAACAGTTCAGCGATGGAACCGCCTGCGTTCAGTCATTTCACAGGAACGAACATTTCTCTGCTTTAAAAATGAATTCTGTGAATGAGCTGAGCGGTTTTTAACGATCCAGACCAATCAAACTATCTGTGTGAGGACAGGAAGTCCTCAGTCTGGACTGACCTCGTCCATGAACTCCTTCCTGTGAGGGGAACTCCCTGTCAGGAGGTTTTTTTTACAGAATCCAACATTTTTGGAAGGATTACGAGTATTTAACTCCGTCATCTTCTCGTCTCCAGCTGATGGCGTGGCACTGGGAGCTGCTGCCTCGACGTCTCAGACCAGCGTCCAGCTCATCGTCTTTGTAGCCATCATGCTGCACAAGGTAAGAAAACGCAGTCCCATCTGGTTCTGATCAGGTCCCTGAAGGCTCTGAGCTCTGCTGCTGTGTCGCCTGCAGGCTCCAGCTGCGTTCGGACTGGTTTCCTTCCTGATGCACGCCGGTCTGGAGAGGAACCGCATCCGTAAACACCTGCTGGTCTTCGCCTTGGCTGCTCCTGTTCTGGCAATGATCACGTTCTTAGGCCTCAGTCAGGTAACTGATGGAGTGGATCAACTTGGATTTATATTCCATTTAAAATGTCCAATTTCCCTCCGTGGATCATTAAATCAACTTTTATTTTTAAAACCGTAATTCTATTTACCAAGTTTTATTAATATCTACAAGAAAGTAAAGGTTTCTTGTCCTCTTTACCATGAAATGGAAAAAAATGGGATTAATTCTTGCCAAAGGTTTGTGCTGTTTTTAACATTGATCGTTTAGATTTTAATTTTTTTTCCCCACTTGTTTCTGTTAAACCAATAAATTTTATAAAACAAATATCACCATTAAATTTTGCTGGTCTACGTCTGCATCAGGGTCAAAATTACACCATTCTTAAATTTCTGTCCTGAGCCGCACAAAATCACTACAAGGGCTCCGAATGGCCCTGGAGCCGCGCGCTGGACACCCCGGTGTAACCTCCTTCCTGTCCGGCTGCTTCAGCCGATCGTTGTAGTTTATAACAGTCATGAAAGGCGGCGCCAAACCCTGAACCTGTTCAAAATAAAACGATTTAAACGCTGGATAAAATGCTTTTATGGTTTTAAAATGTACGCGGTAGGTTTTTCTACATGTTGCTCTCTGAAGTTCTTCCAAATTTAAATTCTGTTTCACTTCATGAGTTGAAGAAGGCGAGTTGGAAATGGCCTCTGCTCGTCTGTCCATGTTGTGAGCCCGATAACCTGAAAAACAAGCGACTCAGCGACTTCCTGTTTGCACCTGGGAGCAAGAAAGGTCGCTACCAAAAACTGGGTTGTCATGTCAAAATCCAAAATGGCCACCACCATATACTGTGTGCGTGTACACACACGTATATACATTAAAAAGATGGCTGCCACCAACCATATGTTTCAGTGTTTCCCCTACCGTTATACAAATGGGGTGCGCCACCACCCGTCAACAGAACTGAATGCCCTGTGTACTGAAAAATTACCCCCCCCCCCACTCCCCCGACAATTACCAGCAACAACAACGTAGCACTAAACACAGATGTGATCCACACCCCGTCGATTAAAAACCAACAGGCAGCAACGTAGCACTAAGCTAGCAGGTGGGCAACACAGACGTGACTCCGTCCCGTCCCGCCACCCCCCGTTGACAAAAAAAAAATATGAGCGTCCCGCCAAGGGAACGGATCTAGGTAGAAACTCTGTTTATAAGGAAACCTTCTGAGTTGGATAACGTTTTGGTTTGTGACTGCATCTGTGCGTAAAAACGTTGGTTAAAAAAAAATTGGGTCTCCAGGTCAGAATCCAAGATGGCCACCACCATATACATATATGTAAACCAGCCACCTGATCATGTGACCGGAAGTTTTCTAGTTTTTACATTGTTAAAAGTACAGTTCCTGCAAATGATTGGGGTGGCCAAGGATTAATTTATGGTGGTCAGGGCCACCATTGTCCACCCCCCGGCTCCTCCACTGCTCCTGGTGGAGGATAAAATGTCTCCCTCCTCTCGCCAGGATCCGTCACGTTGCTCTGCCTCGGACAAGAGGACAAAACGTCAGTTCTACACTTTAATATGTTGCACTAAAAACATTTAGGTTTACTTCATTCTCTGTTTGAGAAACACTCGTCTCCAAAACTGCCACCATTCACTGTTCAGGTCCCTCAGAGTCGGGGGACATCGGCGTGCCGCCTCTGGAAACGTAACGCGTGTTCTCTGTGAGTTCCTGCGTGTGAGCGTGGTCCTGCAGCGGCGGCCATGTTGTCTGCTGGTGTTTTTCTTCTCACGGTTTGTTTGTGTTCCCCCTCAGAGCAGCAAAGAGGCGCTCTCCAACATCAACGCCACCGGCGTGGCCATGCTCTTCTCGGCCGGCACCTTCCTCTACGTGGCCACCGTCCACGTCCTCCCCGAGGTGGGGGGCATCGGCCACAGCCACAACCCTGCAGGTGGGAATGGAGGGAAGGGACTGAGCAAGGTGGAGGTGGGGGCTCTGGTTCTGGGCTGCCTCATTCCCCTGGTGCTGTCCATTGGTCACCACCATTAGGCCCGTGGACTCGGGTGGACAGGGAGGACCTGCAACATCTTGTTTGTCTGCTGGTGGACCAAACGGACCAGCTGGTGCGACAGGGAACAAACTGAACCCACGGGACACAACGCTGTTTAATGTTCTGACCCGGTCCAGCAGCTGCAGGACCGAAGGACACTGTCCCACCACAGCTGCTGGGTTTACTTAGCGCCGCCTCCTCGTGCTTGTCTGAAGTTCAAGAACCCGTTCTGGTTTTTGTTCCCTGTCTTTGATTAGACGGCAGTCCGGTTTGGTTCTGATCCGGCTCGTGATGCAGTAAAAATCAACTTTTATTTTTAAATTAAATGTACATTTCTCTGACTCAAAGTGCCGTATCAGCCCACGGTTGAGGAGGACGAGGCCAGATGTTTCCAGATGCTCCAGTCTCCTCCTCGCACATCATGCTCCTGTAAAACCAGAAGGACAGAACCTCGGTCCGGTCCTGCAGATCCTGAGCTCTGTGGAAGGACAGAACCCAGAACCTGGTGGTTGTCCCTCGTCTTCTGTTCTTTCATGTGAAATGTGTAAAAACCTGTAAGTACCAGTTTTAGGTGGCGGTTTCTTTCAGAGGGACTGAAGCTCGTAAGCGGATCAGAACCTTTCGGGACTATCAGCTCAGGAGGACAACTGTTTGGCTTCTTTTCTTTCTTTTTACTTTATAGAAAATTAATTCCTGAAACTATTCAAAAACAGCAATAATAAAAAGGTCAAACTGGGAAACATTTCTTCTCGTTAAACGGATCCTGCCTCGTCCGGTCCTGGTTACGGACCGTCGTCTGTTGGACGTGTTCCACAGCATCTGTCCAGCAGTTTGGATCAGAACCTAAATGTTGAATTTACTTCATTTATAAGGTTTAGGTGTGCAGGGACTGCTGGATCATGCGGAGCACCAGCACCAGGACTGCTTGTTGGCAGTCATTCATCCCTCGCCACCAGAAGTGATGTTTTTACCCGTTTCTCTGTAGTGTTAGCAAAATATCTCATGAACTGTGGAGGAATTTAAGTGGTGGGTCATGGCTGCATTAGCCCACATGGTTGTTGCTAGAACACATTTTCAGGCAGTAGGTGATGCTCTGCCCATTCATTCATTCATTCATTCATTCATTCAGCCTTTATTTGTGCAGGTTAGTCCCATTGAGCAGTTTTTCCACCAACAAAAAATGGAGGTCTAGTTTTTATCGTAGACCCTTCAACTGTGAGAAGACGTCCATCCATCATGCATTCACTCAGTTCATTTTATAAAGCGCCAAGTCTCAACACAAGTCTCAACGAACAGAAACGTTCATCTACATAAAAAGACAATTTGTCGATCAATTAATTTATCTTTAAACCATTGGTCCATAAATCCAAAAGTATTGGAACAACAAGGCTGATGCCTTTGTTTTTTGTTGTTGTGCACTGAAGACGTCTGGGTTTAAGATCAAAAGACGAGTTCAGAACGTCTGTTTTTATTTCCTGGTATTCACATGTAGACGTGTTCAGCAACACGGGACATGCCACCCGTTGGATCACACCGCAGCAGTCTGAGGTGCGCAGAAGATCTTAAAGTGATTAATGTTTGGTGGCATGTCCCGTGTTTGCAATGACGGCCTCAAGCCTGTGACATCGAACTGTTGCGTTCTTCCTTTGTGACGCTGTTCCAGACTTTTCCCACAGCTTCTTTCAGTTCTTGTTTCGGGGGTTTCTCCCTTCAGTCTCCTTCAGGAGCTCGGACGCATTCTCTATTGGTTAAAGGTCAGGAGACGGACTTGGACAGTCCAAAACCTTTTCCCCTGATGAGGTCTTGTTTTGTTGGCAGTACGCTTTGGGTCATTGTCCTGCTGCATGAAAGAATTCCTCCCCATTAGTTTGGATGCATTTCTCCGTTAATGGGCAGACGAAGTGTTTCCGTACACCTCAGAGTTCGTTCTGCTGCTATCGCCATCAGTTACATCATCAGTAAATATTAACGAGCCTGTTCCGGAAGCAGCCGTGCACGCCCAAGCCCCGACATGGCGTCCACCGTGCTTCACAGATGAGCTTGTGTGCGTCGGATCAAGCAGTTCCTTTCTTTCTTTGGTAGGGATTGATCTCGGTCTCGTCAGTCCAAAAGATTGAGTTCCAAAACTTTGCGGCGTCTCTGTGCTTTGTAAATTTCAGTCTGGCCTTCTGATTCTTGGTTCTGAATCTTTGGGTGTGGCCTCTATATTTCAGCTCCGAGTCTTCGAGCAGTGGATGGTGATACCTTCACCCCTGCACTGTGGAGGTCGTTGGTCATGTCACTGATGTTTTAGGGTTTCTCTTCACAGCGCTCACAATATTTCTGTCGATGTTTTCCGAACCTTGGCCGACCTGTTGGACATCTGTTGCACAGTACACCAGTGGTTTCTTATTTAGGACATTCCTAGTCGTGCTTGCTACGCCCAATGTTCGTCCAATGGCTCCGATTGATTTTTCCTTCTGTTCTCAGCTTCAGGTGGTTTGCTTCTCTCCCATTGACTGCTCTGGTCTTCATGGTGGTGTATCATCTTAAACAAGAAATACCTCGTAGGTTTAAACACAGGCCAGACAGTAGACCAGTCGTGCAGAGCCGTTTAATGTTGGATCACCGTTAAAGGCAACACCTGTCAGTCACATGTTCCAGCAGATTTGAACACTTGAAAATGGGTGGGTTCATACATGTCGTGAGTTGTTTTAACACGCCTACATGTAAATACCAGGAAATAAAAACTGACGTTCTGAACTCTGTGGGATTAACCGGTTTAAATAAAGGTTGAATGAATGGATGAATCTTTTGATCTTAAACCCAAATGTCTTCAATGAACAACAAAAACAGAGGAATTTGTCTTGTTCTAATACTTTTGGAGGGGACTGCATCCATCCATCGGGCATCCATCCATCAGTCATCCATCCATCAGTCAGTCATCCATCAGTCAGTCATCCATCCATCAAACAGTCACCCATCAGACATCCATCCGACATCCATTCATCAAACATCCATCCATTGGACATCCATCCATTAGCTATCCATCAAACATCCGTCAAGATATCCATCAAACATCCATCCATCAGCTTTCCATCAAACATCCATCCATCAGCTTTCCATCAAACATCCATTAGACATCCATCAGACATCCATCCATCAAACATCCATCCATCAGCTATCCATCAGATATCCATCCATCAAACATCCATCCATCAGATATCCATCCATCAGACATCCATCAGATATCCATCCATCAGACATCCATCAAGACTTCTATCATTCATCATGGAAATACAGATGTAAATACATTTGTAGTTCCCTTTCCAGGGCTCTGTTACAACACTTCATTTCTCGTATAAAAATGATTTACTTGATGGTAATTGTCTAATGCAAGTTTTTTTATATGTGGAGTAAACAACAAACGTGAAATAAATATCTAGTTTATTTAAATGTTGACATAGTTTGGACAGATCAGTTATTTTTGCTTTTTAATTTTTTAATTAAAATGTAGAGAGTACCGGTACTTGGGATTGTAGTCAACCTTCCAGGATGTGGACGCAAGAAAAAATGTGACCCCGGGTTTTTCAGGATAGTATGAATCGTAGAAAAAGAACAAAGTAAACCATCTAAAATAATTTGAGCAAAACTTCAAAGTTCAACACTTTCGGCTCACACCATCTGTCATATTGTTTGTGCGGGTTTTGGTAGAATATTTTCAAACTGATGAGAGAAAACTGGAGCTTTTTAGTTCCAACCATATCGGGGGGTGGGGGGGGGGGTTGTCTTATTGTAGACATGTACTAACAAATCTCTCTGTGTGTCTGCTCAGATCATTTTACTCATCGATTGCTCAAAGGTGGATCTTAAAACGTGGGGCATCAAAGCAAAGAGGCTGATTCTTGCACCTTTTAACAGTTTTCTATTTTAAAACCTTAAAGAAAGAGTTTTCCCCATTAATTTTAATTAATCTGAACATTTTTGTAGAATTATTGTTTTAATTTAAATTTAAAATTCATTTAAGTTCCAAGTTTTAATGCAATAAAGCATAAAGATTACAGAGAGGGGTGAATACTTTTGTATTTATCTTGATATGAATCAAATGGAGCCGAGTCAGGATGTCTGTTCAGTCTGAACACCGTCTGCAGGCAGGATGCATTTCAGCACTCTGGATGTGGACTAGATGGATTAGCTGTTACTATCTTTATAATCTGCAGCACGAACACTTTGACCCGAGCTGTAAATTCATCTGATATCTGCCACTGGAGCAGCACTCTCCATTCTGTTTACCAGAACTCCTCCAGCCTCGGCCTTCACCTCAGATGCTCCGTTAATTCACTGCCGGAGTACCAACAGGAGGGAGGGAGTGGTGGATGGATGGATGGAGGGAGAGAGGGCTGGATGGAAGGGAACGAGGGATGTATGGATGTAGGGAGGGAGGGAAGGATGGATTGAGTGATAGATGGAGGGGTGGATGGATGGAGTGATAGATGGAGGGATGGATGGATGGATGGAGCAGAGAGATCATACCTGCAGAGAGCTGGAGTCTGCTGCTTTAAGTGCATTAATGTGAAGAACAGCTTTTACCAGCTGATATTGACCTTCCTCACATAGGAGCTCACTGCAGCTGCTGACCCCCCACCCACCCACCACCACCCCCACCTCCACCTCCCTGTGCGAGGCAGTCAGTCTGCCTCCATTAGACGAGCGTATTGGCAGCTGCATCATTCCACCCTGATGAATTATTGGGATTTTTCTTCTCTGGTATTGAAGTAGCACCTCTGGGCTTTTTCTTATTGACTCACTGCGTGGTGCTTTTTAAAAATCTGACCCCCCTCCCAGGGTGAGGGGGTCTAGTCAGGATGTTTTCCTCTTCATCCAGAAACTCTCTGTTGTCGCCGTGGTCGTCCATGGAGCAGGCAGACTCTGACGTTCTGGACATCAGCACCAAGGTGCAGCTGCACGGCGTGCTGTGGAAGAGACCCTTTGGACGACCGTCAGCCAAGTGGTCCCGCAGGTGAGGAGGGGGCGTGGCCTCTAACTCCAGTTGTTCTCACTCCTGGTGGTTTTGGGTGCAAGTTCAAAAGCTTTTGAGTGGATCTGAAACAGAATTTAAACTTTTATTTTTCAAATGAAAGATTTATTATAACAATTTTAAGACTTTTTTTTATCATAACATACAGGATTTTGAAAAAATATATAGTTTTTTCAATTGTAGGTCTTAATTACTGTTTCAAGATCAGGCTTCTCTTTGTCCCCCTTTTTGGAGCAAAGTGGAAGAAATTCATCTCTCCTCCCTCCCTCTATCCATCCTTCTGTCCATCCTTGCATGTTGTGAGCATGATCACTTAAAAAATAAGCGAGGTTCCAATTTCCATTTTGGTGTGTGGCTCCGTTTTTTTTTGAAAAGTGAACTGCCATGAAGGTCATTAGGCTCTTTGTCTCCCCTCTTCTTGAGAGTCATTGGGGTATTTGTGTCCCCATTCCTGAGAGTCATTAGGGTCTTTGTCTCCCCTCTTCCTGAGAGTCA
>NC_056518.1:31375962-31376239 GCF_014905685.2 Nematolebias whitei | reverse complement strand
GAGAGTCATTAGGGTCTTTGTCTCCCCTCTTCCTGAGAGTCATTAGGCTCTTTGTGTCCCCATTCCTGAGCGTCATTAGGGTCTTTGTCTTACCCCTTCCTGAGAGTCAATAGGGTCTTTGTCTACCCCCTTCCTGAGAGTCATTAGGGTCTTTGTCTCCCCGTTCCTGAGAGTCATTAGGGTCTTTGTCTCCCCTCTTCCTGAGAGTCATTAGGGTATTTGTCTCCCCTCTTCCTGAGAGTCATTAGGGTCTTTGTCTCCCCCTTCCTGAGAGTCA
>NC_056518.1:31373269-31375952 GCF_014905685.2 Nematolebias whitei | reverse complement strand
CTTCCTGAGAGTCATTAGGGTCTTTGTCTCCCCCTTCCTGAGAGTCATTAGGGTATTTGTGTTCCCCCTTCCTGAGAGTCCTTAGGGTCTTTGTCTCACCCCTTCCTGAGAGTCATTAGGGTCTTTGTCTCATCCCTTCCTGAGAGTCATTAGGGTTTTGTCTCTCCCCTTCCTGAGAGTCATTAGGGTCTTTGTTTCAACCCTTTCTGAGAGTCATTAGGGTCTTTGTCTCCCCCTTTCTGAGAGTCATTAGGATCTTTGTCTCCCCTTCTTGAGAGTCATTAGGATCTTTGTCTCCCCCTTCCTGAAAGTCATTAGGGTATTTGTGTCCCCCCTTCCTGAGTGTCATTAGGGTCTTTGTTAGCCTGTTCAGTGTTGAGCCATGTGTCAGTGGAGAGGTTTAATTTCTCCTGTTTAGAGGTCTGAACATTCCTCACTGCACTGAACTGCAGACATCAAATCTCTCAGCTTGGGTTTGGGGGTTTTCTCACTATCTGTTCTGTCTGTTTTAACTTTAACAATTTGTTTTTTTTATTCATCCATTATCTTTTACCTGCTTCTTCCTTTTGGGGTCGCGGGGGTCACTGGTGTCCATGACAATTTGTTTCAGATTAACTCTTTTTTTCTAGTTTCTGACACAGTTTAATCTTCTCATTGGGAATATTTTTTAATTTGAATAAGATGCAACAGAATGGATTTTAAATGGACATTCAAGAAAATTGTGTTTAGTTGAATAAAACAGGTAATTTTTTAAATGGACAGAACTGACGTGAAAACAACAGAAATGTTGAGTCTTTAGTTTGGGAGCGTGCTGGTTCCTTTCAGTACCACCTGGTTGGGTCACTCAGTGCTGCGGTGTTTGTCTTCCTCACTCCAAAGATTCTTCATCATCAAAGACAGCTTCCTGCTCTACTATGCAGAGAGCGAGAAGAAAAGCTTCGAGACCAACAGGTACTTCAACATCCACCCTAAGGTGAGCAAACACCAGCGTTCTAAAATATAAATCCTTAGGTTAATTACCGTTTGTTTCATGGACTGGGTTTGATCCAAACGTCATGGTTCTGTCTCAGGGAGTCATTCCCCTCGGAGGATGTGTGGTGTCGGCAAACGAGGACATGGGGATGCCTTTTGCCGTCGTGGTCAACCTGGAAGATTTCACAGTAAGATCTCTCTGCTGCTGTCTTCACTCACTAGTTTATACGAGTAATTACTGCTGTTAATAACCTGTTTGCCGTAGTTTTATTTTCATAGAAACAACACCTGAACCTGACATTCTGCGTTTTTTGGAAGTGCAAATATCCTCTGTCCATCAGTCTGTCTATCGGTCTGTTCGTGCACGTTGTGAGCACGATAACTTGAATAATAAGTGAGGTACAACTGCCATTTTGGTGTAAAATAGGTCCCTGTCAAAAACTGGGTGTCCACTTCAGAATCCAAGATGGCCACCACCACCATATACATGTATCCTATGTAAACCAGGCCCCCTTATCATTTGACCAAAAGTTTCTTTCTAGTTTTTATATTGTTTAAAAGTATAGTTTACTCAAATGATTGGGAACACCTGGACAGCTCTCTAGTCCATCACAGGGACACCCTGGACAGGTCTCCAGTCCATCACAGGGACACCCTGGACAGGTCTCCAGTCCATCACAGGGACACCCTGGACAGGTCTCCAGTCCATCACAGGGACACATAAATACAAACAAGACACAACCATTCAATCTCTCTCTCACCAAGAGACAATTTAGAGTTACCAGTCAGTCTAACATGCATGTTTTTGGTCTGTGGGAGGAAACTGGAGTACCCAGAGAAAACTCACACTTGCACGGAGAGAGAACATGCAAACTCCACCCAGAAAGATCCTTGGCTGGGATTTGAACCGGTGACCTCGCTGCCAGACAACAGCTCTGCCAACTGATCCACCGTGCTGCCTGAGTAAAATGTCTGCTGTGAAATTAGTAATGAGATATTCTTGGTAATATTCATCCTCCACCCTCGAATATCTTGCATAAAAAAAACAACAACCAAAAAAAAACACTCATTTCCAAAACTACAAACACTCGGTGTTCAAATCCTCGGGGATGGGGACATCTGCGTATCGCTTGTGTCTCTGTCCTGTCCTTTCTAACCCCAGCCAGCTGAAGCAGTTGGCCTCCCATCCTGAGCCTGGTTCTGGTTCTGCTGGAGGGTTCTTTCTGTTTAAAAGGAGTTTTTACTTTCCACTGTCGCCGTGCTCAGGATGCGAGATTTGGACAACGAGACGGTTCAACACAATCTGCCGGTCTCCTTCGAGAACTTTTACTAATTGTTTTAAAATGTTGTGAAAGTTTTTCACAGCGCTGCGTGCTGACGTTTGTTGTTGTTTTTGTTCAGAGACCTGAGATGTTTCTTGTTGTTGTTGTTCTCAGATGTGAGATGTTTGTTGTTGTTATTTTCAGATCTGAGATGTTTGTTGTTGTTGTTTTGTTCAGAGACCTGAGATGTTTGTTGTTGTTGTTGTTATTCTCAGACCTGAGATGTTTGTTCTTGTTGTTTAGAGAACTGAGATGTTTGTTGTTGTTATTCTCAGACCTGAGATGTTTGTTGTTGTTGTTTTTGTTCAGAGACCTGAGATGTTTGTTGTTGTTTTTGTTCAAAGACCTGAGATGTTTGTTGTTGTTGTTTTTTGTTTAGAGAACTGAGA
>NC_056518.1:31370356-31373259 GCF_014905685.2 Nematolebias whitei | reverse complement strand
CAGAGGCCTGAGATGTTTGTTGTTGTTGTTCAGAGGCCTGAGATGTTAATTGTTGTTCAGAGGCCTGAGATGTTTGTTGTTGTTCAGAGGCCTGATATGTTTGTTGTTGTTGTTCAGAGGCCTGAGATGTTTGTTGTGAACTGGTCCTTACTGTATATAATTAAACTGATTTGAACTAATGAAAACTGGTTCCTGTGAGTTTTAGAGAAAACCATGTGACATCTAATAACTCTTGAAGGTCTCCATCAGCACCAACAGACTCTTTGTGAGTCCTTTAGAGGTGAATTGTAATGAGTGGGAAGCTTCACACTTTAAAACAGTCTCTTAAAGGAAAGACCCGTGTAAAATGAGGAGTTGGCCTCGTGCTTTGGGCTGAAGGGTCTTCATCCCTGCTGTGATTCACAGCAATACACCTGCCCACAGAACTGCTGGTCCCACAGCAGGGTGTTACCTCTGACACGACCTCTCTGTTCACCTGGTAGGGAACTGTAGTCCTGGCTGCTGAGTCTGAGGAGGAGCAGGTCCAGTGGATGGAGATGCTCCAGAACTCAGGAAAAGTGTGAGTAGTCCCTTTTCAACGATGCGCCTGTAAAACCAAGAGTCCGCTCTCTCTTTTGATCGAGGACACTTTAAAAGTGATTAGTTTTATTTTTCCTTGTCCTCCTTTCTTTAACCTGACAAACAGCACGTGGAAAAACTCACAGCTCGGGGAGGCCATGATTGAGAGCCTGGAGGCTCAGGGCCTGCAGCTGGCCAAGGAGAAACAAGAGTACCTGGGTAACTAGAGCCAACCCACCTGACTAACCAGCCTCATGAAGACTTGAACCAACGAGTTTGTTTTCCTTCAGATAAACTGATGGAAGAGACCGAGGAGCTGAGTCACCAGCGGGCGCAGCGAGAGGTGAGAGCAACACCATGCATCATTTATAATTCACCTGGCAGGTGGTCACATCTTCAAGGTCCTCCTGGGCCTGAAGGCGGACTAACACCCACACAGAAAGACCCCAGGCCCAAACCGGGGATTGAACCTAGGACTTTCTCGCCGTGATGCAGCAGTGCTAACCACTGAGCCATCGTGCTGCCCTTTTTGGGTGTTTGGGTTTTAGTTAGAAAAACTGGCCCTAACGGTCCTTTTGGACTCTGCAGGAGCTGGAGCGTCTCAACCAAGTTCTGGAGGAGGAGAAAATGAAGTTTGAGGAGGTGGTCCTGGAGCTGAAGGCCGAGCAGGAGCAGATCAAACTGTAAGAACTCACATTCGTACTGATCCGCCAGCAGCTCTGAGGACAGTGTTCAAGTGTTAGTGGGCCTTGTGTTTGTGGGCAGAGACCTGGACGGCACCGCTCAGTCCCTGAAATGTGTGGAGCGGGAGAAGGAGGAGCTGAACAGTTTAACTGTTAATCTGCAGGAGTCCATCGAGGTCAGAAGAGATCTTTATTAATCCAAATGTGAAGAGCATGAGGGCTGAACAGCTACAGGGCTAGACTAACAGGAGGTACAGCTGCGTGGTCGCCTCTTGTAAATAACATGCTCACCCCTGAGTGAGACAGGAGCGTCTCACACTGTGTTCTCTACGACTCTCAGCTACCACCACCCCAAATGTTAGCCCAGTATCTGTTAGACTGCATGGATTATAGTCGTTTTATCGAGCCTAACATCTAAACAAGGAGAGTGTGGAGTTTCAGGCTTTACACTGCATGAGATGCCATGTTTATGCAGCTGAACTCACATGCAGGTTAATCTCCCTCCCCTCCCTCCTGAGGGTCATCAGGGTGTTTGTTTGGCTCACAGAGGTGTGTCACCTGATGAAGGTGGGATTTAAACGGAGGGTATCTGAGACCTCCTCTGTTTAAAGTTGGCTCCTTCACCCCTCCCTCTAAAACATCTGTGCAACATCTGGACCTGCTGGTCCTCAGCAGAGTGTCCTGACGTTGAGCCATGCGTCTGTGGAGAGCTTCTTTACTTTCTCCATCATAAACAAGTGTAAACGGAGGAGGAGCAGCACCCAGACGGTCATCAGGTGACCAAAACACCTCTGTGAGCCAAACACCTGATGACCCTCAGGAGGGAGGGGAGGGAGGTTAACCTGCATGTGAGTTGAGCTGCATAAACAGAGCATCTCATGCAGTGCTCTCCTGGAGAGAACTGAGAAACCTCCTAGAGGAGAAGACAAATGTCTTCAACAGAAGAACAGAAATCCAGTTGATTTGTTTTATGAATGGCTTTATTCATTCATTCATTTATTCTGGGGGGGGGGGGGGTGTCCTGGATTATTGAGGCTGCACACGGACACGGGGGAATCATCATTAATTATTATAATGAGCCACCGTTTTGTTTTCAGGCAAAATAATCATCTTACCTGAAACTCCTGTTTTATTTCTCATGTCTGTTAAACTGATCGTCTTCTGTTGTTTTCAGGAACTTTCTCAAGAGAAGCAACGAAGGTTACTGCTGCTGGGGGTCAAAGGTCAGGAGGACAACAAGGGGAGGTCAGCAGAGGAGGATGGGGAGGAGCTCGGAGAGGATGTGCAACACATCGAAGAGCAGATGAAGCTCCTGCTGAAGGAGAAGGAGCATGCTGAGGAGAAGTGAGCGAGCTGAAGCACGAGGATCACATGACGACTTGCACACACTTTCACAATAAAAGACAGCTCTCAAATATCACATACCTTTCACAATAAAAGACGGCTCTCAAATATCACATACCTTTCACAATAAAAGACAGCTCTAAAATATCACATACCTTTCACAATAAAGGACAGCTCTCAAATATCACATACCTTTCACAATAAAAGACAGCTCTCAAATATCGCATACCTTTCACAATAAAAGACAGCTCTCAAATATCACATACCTTTCACAATAAAAGACAGCTCTCAAATATCACATACCTTTCACAATAAAAG
>NC_056518.1:31364071-31370346 GCF_014905685.2 Nematolebias whitei | reverse complement strand
GATGCTGCTCATTGATTGGATGCTGCTCATTGATTGGATGCTGCTCAGGCTGCTGGTATTGATTGTGAAGCACTAATGTTCAGCTCCGAGTGCAGAAACACACGGTCCATAACCCCGAGACCCTCTGAGTCCGACTCTCAGCTGGACCCGTCAACAGCTGCATCATCACAGAAGTGTCGTCACAGGGAATCATGCAAAATGATGACCTCACGTGCGCCGCAAAAAAATAAAAACATGCAACACAAAAACGACAAAGAAAAACAACTTAAAGTTCTCTGGACTGGTTTTATTCATCTGTAACAAAAAAACTGTTTATTACAGGAAAATCACAATATTATAAAACACAAAAAGTTTTATTTTTACAGAACCATGAATAAAATTAGTTAAAATTATATTAGTATGTTAGATTTTTTTAAACTATTTTTTGTAAGTTTGAAGCAGAAATGAGCACAAAAAAGTGGAAATTATCTAAAAAAAAAAAAAAAGCTGAAATTAACAATAAAACAATAGCTAAAAAAGCAGAAAGAAGCTTAAATTACCAGAAGCAAGTGGAGAGAGAACATTTTTGCTGAATAGGGCTGAATAAAGTTTAAATGAGTGCAAAAAATGTGGAATTAGTTGAAAAAGCTAAAATTAGCATAAAACAGCTAAATAGTAACTGAAATGGCAGAAATAGCTTAAACTTGCAGAAATAAGCTGAAAGGAGCACAACAAGCTGAAATTAGCAGAAAGAAATTAGAAGAAGCACAAACATGTTGTAGTTAGCGTAAAGCTGAAAGGAGCACAAAACGGCTGAAAAACAGCTGAAATCAGCTGAAAGTAGATACTTTTTTATTTGCACCAGGAAGCTGAAAGAAGCTGAAGCAGAACAACATGTGAAAGGAGCAGTAAAAGGTTGTAAACAGAGCTAAAGATTTGAAGGATGTAAAATGAACTCTATTCAGTTTCTATGAGGAAACAAATAGCAGAAAAGGCTAAATATTTCAAAAAGCTAAAGTTGCACCAATACCAAAAGTCAGCACCCTTCTCCTGAAAGAGCTGAACATTTTGATTTATAATTTGTTGAAATAGCTGAAAACTGTGGAACAAAATCGATGCCAAATTTATACAAAGAAGTAAAGTAACTATAAGAAAAATATCAACAGGTTCACAATAGTGTGAATACTTAATAAACATTCACTTAATAAGGAAATTGCATTTTCTGAGAAAGCTCAGTGTGAATACTGGGAGCTACTCGATTGTTGAAGCTAAAAGAAGAACCCTAGCTAAGAGCTAAAAGAAGCTAAAAGCTCTGTGCAAATCCACAATGATGCAATCAAAAAGCCACAAAATGGTCTCCTTGGTAAAATGAAGCGTGTCGTTCTTGTATTAATGTTAAAATGATTTTAAAGTGTGTGTTTGTTTGCGCTCATGTAACCAGAACCAAACACAACAAAATAAAGCTGACATCCATCAATCAGTCCAGTTTGGTGTTTTTTCTGCTAGTGGAAATCTTATGGAGTCATTTCAGTGTTGGTAAATCAGATTTGGTTTTCTTGTGTGTTTCTGTGCTCTAGGCTCCAGGAGAACGAGCAGCGAGCTAAAGTCCTGCAGCAGGAGAGGGAGTTCTTCTCAGCTCAGGCCCGGACTCTGCAGCAGTCCCTGTCCCAGCTCACTGTGGACAAGCAGCAAACTGAGGCTGAGCTCAAGGTGATGCTTCAGCTACGTCCTGCCGGCACGCACAAACAATCCATGTCAAAATGGCCGCCACAGCTAAACCACATTCACAGCTGGCTCAAGGTTGTAAAGGGCCATAAACAAGGTGTTACTTGTGTGGGGGGAGGCCTCGTTTAGATTAAAATCACCCCCCACACACACAAAACATCAGGTGGCAGGAGGAAAACTGTGGTCTGAAAAGTTCTACTGGAGTCTGGTCTATAGAGTTTGGTCTACTGGAGTCTAGTCTATGGAGTCTTGTCTGTGGAGTCTGGTCTATTGGAGTCTTTTCTGTAGAATCTGGTCTGTGGAGTCTGGTCTACTGGAGTCTGGTCTGTGGAGTCTGATCTACGGAGTCTGGTCTGTGGAGTCTGATCTACGGAGTCTGGTCTGTGGAGTCTGATCTACGGAGTCTGGTCTGGCTCAAGAGAGTCTAGGTTTACAGGTACAAAAACAGCAGTAGAGCTATGGCTAAACACGATGACTTCAGTTTTCTGATTGTTAAAACTTAAAAAACTTGGAATCCATCCATGCTTGTTGTCATCAAGGCATTTTAACAGAGGGTGAATTGTGCATGAACTATTGGGTTTTAAGGGCAGATAAATCTGACAATCATCAGCATAACAGTGAAAAGAAAGATCATGTTTCCTCAGGATGAACCCCAAAGGGAGCAGATAGAGTAAAAACAGAAGGGGTCTAAGAATCGAGCCCTGCGGAACCTCGTAGGAAAGAGGCGCTGAAGCAGATAACATATTACCGACATTAACATGAAAGGACTCGGATAAGAAGGGAACCATGTTAATGCTGCACCTGTAATTCCAAACCTGGGGTTCTACTGTGGTCAACAGTATCAAAAGCAGCAGTAAGGTCCAGGAGTACAAACACTGACCAGTCATTTGCTAAAAGAATGCCGTTACAAAGCCTTACTAAAGCTGTTTGTTATATACCCATTTCCTGAAAGAGCTAAAAGTTTTGAAATATGAATGGCTAAAATAGCCCAAAGTCTACAGAAGAAGTGGGACACCAACAGTGTGAAAGCTGAAGAATGAAAACAAAATGGTGGCTCATGTCTGCTCCTAGTTACATGAGGTACTGCGTGTGCGTCGACTTTTTCTGTTTCAAGGTGGAGATCGAGGCTCGTGTGGAGCTGGAGCAGAAGCTGAAGTGGGCTGAGGAGGCTCTGAAGGACCTGGAAAAAGGTCTGAACTCACTGGAACGAACCAAGGAGGGGGACGAGAAGATGAAAGGAGACGTGACGCAGCTAAAGAGTGAGTGCAGTCCATGAAACTACGTGTTTGCATGTGCACAAACAGAAAGTGCACGTGAAGTACCACAAACAAGGACGTGATCAAACAGGAAATCAATTTCCTGTGTTTTCTATCTTCTATCATAAAAAGTGAATTAAATTATTAACTTGAATAGCACTAGTCGTGATACAGCAGCAAGGTAAGATCTGTGGGAACCAACCTGAGCCAACGCTGAAAACAGGAAACGGGACCTAAAACTAGTTCTAGGACCGTCCTGTGGTGAGGCTGCAACAGCTCTGGCTTCAACTCCAGGTTCCTCTACAGTCTAGTATTTATACGTTGAAGCAAACAGTCAGTTTGAACTAAGATGTGCAATGTGTAGAGCTCAGAGCATGGACTTTGGTGTTTTGAACCAGCTTGACATGACTGTTGACAAGGGAGAGGGCGGGCACCGGAGGAGAGGGCGGGCACCGGAGGAGAGGGCGGGCACCGGAGACCATCTTAGCACCAACATAACTGTTTGTTTCCACTTTGGAATAAGCTGTTGGGGGAGAAGCAGTTTTGTTTGGTGTTTCCTCAGACTAATGAAGCCTTCTGGATGGAGGGCGAAACGTCTCAACACAAAAAGAAACCGTGCAGATGACCTGACTGAACATTGTTGGATTTTATACCTGGATTATTGAGCATGGACTTTGGTCTTCTCTTTCTCTTTCTCTCTTTAACTCGTCAGTGTTATGATATAAAAGTTATAAAAAAACAAACAATTATACATCCAAGTAAGATCATATGATAAAATATATTTCACAACGAACATCCAGTGATTACTTGTATGGTTTCACTAAAATATGTTTGTACAGTGTACAGCCTCATAGAAAATGAATTGAGCTCATTTTACATCCTTTTACTGCTCCTTTCACATTTTGTTGTTTCAGCTTCTTTGTGCAAATTTAAGCATCTTTTCAGCTAATTTCAGCTGTTTTGTGCTCCTTTCAGCTTTATTCTGCTAACTACAACATTTTTGTGCTTCTTCTAACTGCTTTCTGCTAATTGCAGCTTGTTATGCTCCTTTCAGCCTATTTCTGTAAGTTCCAGCCTTTTCTGCTATTTCAGCTACTATGTAGCTGTTTTTATTGTAATTTAAGCTTTTTCAGCTAATTCCATATTTTTTGCACTTATTTCAACTTTTGTCAGTCTAATTCAGCAAACGTGCCCTCTCCACTGCCTTCTGATAACTCGAGCTTCTTTCTGCCTTTTTAAGCTATTTTTCAGCTGTTTTTTTTGTGTGGCTAGTTTCAGCTTTTTTCACATAACTTCCACTTTTTGTGCTCCTTTCTGCTTCTTTCAGCCTATCAGGCTTTGGCCTTTCAGCCAACCAGGGCAAACATCCTTTCTGCTTTCTTCTGCTAATTTAAGCTTGTTAGTCATTTTCCGTTACATTTTTAGCTAATTTAAGCTGTTTTATTATAAATTGAAGTTTTTTGTGGTAATTTCTGCTACTTTCAGCCTAATTAACTTCTTTATGCTAAATTTAGCTTGCTATGCTCATTTCAGCTTTTTCTGCTGTTTCAGCTACTATTTAGCTGTTATATACTAATTTTAGCTTTTTCATCTAATTCCATTTTTTTAGCTCATTTCAGCTCTTTCTGTCTTATAGTTTCTTTATGCCTTTTCAGCTACTTTTCAGTTTGTTTTTTTAGCTAATTTCCTAATTTTTGTGCTAATTTCTGTTTATTTAAACCTAATTCATCAAATATGTGTTGTTGCTTTCTTCTGCTAATTTAAGCTTGTTCTACCTTTTCAGTTACATTTTTAGCATTTTTTTGCTAATTTCAGCTGTTTTATTATAAATTGACATTTTTTGTGGTAATTTCTGCTACTTTCAGCCTAAGTAACTTATTTGTGCTAAATTTAGCTTGCTTTGCTCATTTCAGCTTTATTCTGCTAGTTTCAGCTTTTTCAGCTACTATTTAGCTGTTTTATACTAATTTTAGTTTTTTCATCTAATTCCATATTTTTTTAGCTCATATCTGCTTGTTCTGTCTTATAGTTTGTTTCTTTATGCCGTTTCAGCTACTTTTCAGTTTTGTTGCTAATTTCAGCTTTTTTTAAGTTAATTTTCTAATTTTTGTGCTCATTTCTGCTTATTTAAACCCAATTCAGCAAATATGTGTTTTTGCTTTCTTCTGCTAATTTAGGCTTGTACTTCTATTTCAGTTACATTCCAGCATGTGTTTAGCTAATTTCAGCAAGTTCTTCAGCAATAAGCATTCACACTGCATTTTAGCAGGAAATGCAATGTCTCTCGTTTTGATGATGTCTGTAGGACTTTTAAAATATCTGGTCACAAAGACCTGAAGTCAGAGTGTTGGCAGCCAGTGTCACGTGCATCTGGTGTGTCTTCAGAGTTCTTTGAGGAGTGTATCTGTGCAGCGGAGATCGAGGCGAAGCTCCCAGCTATAATGAAGAATGCAGTGTATCTTCACAAAGCTGCTGCACGCAGAATCAAGAGCTGCCGAGTCCAAAGAAGAGCGTCCAGACGCCGCTGGTGTAAGTCTGCACCACACACTCGTGGTTTCTTTGTGGAAGAAACCGTTCTTACCTGTACACGCACTGAAGAAGCTACCACTCTTAAAAAGATTATCGCTGTTCCAGAAGCTCCAACAGGAATACTGAATTTCAGGTCAATTCAGTTAATTTATATAGCGCCAAGTCACAACAGAAGTCAGTGGAACAGTGGAAAGGAAAAACTCCCTCGTGAGGAGGAAACCTTTAGCAGAACCAGACTGGGGACAAGAGGCCATCTGCTTCGACCGGCTGGGTTTGAGAGGAACAGATACACAATGGCAGGTCAAGAATCACATGTTAAGATAGAAATAGTATCAAATGAAAACTATTCAATTTTAACAATTCATGTAAGGAAATGAGGTCAGTTTGTCCTCTAGTAGTGTGTCTATAGCAGCATAACGAGCCAACCAACTATAGGATTTATCAAAAAGTAAAGTCCAGTCTTCAAACTGGACAATGTGTCAGCCTCTCGGACAGAAACTGGAAGTTAGTTCCACAAGAGAGGAGCCTGAGAACTGGAAGATCTTCCTCCCATTCTGCTTTTGGAAACTCTAGGAACCGCGAGTAAACCTGCAGTCTGAGAGCGAAGTTCTCTGTTAGTAAAATATGGAACAATAAGATCTGTAGTATGAGATGGAGCTAGGTTGTTGAGAACTTTGTAGTTTAGAAGTTGTAGACTTGAAACCATCCATAACTTCAGGTCCAGAATGATTTAGGTTAATCTGCAGGTTAATCTGCAGGTTAGTCTGCAGGTTAATCTGCAGGTTA
>NC_056518.1:31363778-31364061 GCF_014905685.2 Nematolebias whitei | reverse complement strand
AGGTTAATCTGCAGGTTAGTCTGCAGGTTAATCTGCAGGTTAGTCTGTATGTTAATCTGCAGGTTAGTCTGTAGGTTAGTCTACAGGTTAGTCTGCAGGTTAATCTGCAGGTTAATCTGCAGGTTAGTCTGCAGGTTAGTCTACAGGTTAGACTGCAGGTTAATCTGCAGGTTAGTCTGCAGGTTAGTCTGCAGGTTAATCTGCAGGTTAGTCTGTAGGTTAGTCTACAGGTTAGACTGCAGGTTAGTCTGCAGGTTAGTCTGCAGGTTAGTCTGCAGGTTAG
>NC_056518.1:31359859-31363768 GCF_014905685.2 Nematolebias whitei | reverse complement strand
CTGCAGGTTAGTCTGCAGGTTAGTCTGCAGGTTAGTCTGCAGGTTAGTCTGCAGGTTAGTCTGCAGGTTAATCTGCAGGTTAGTCTGCAGGTTAGTCTGCAGGTTAATCTGCAGGTTAGTCTGCAGGTTAGTCTGCAGACTGATGCAACATTCTGTGGCATCAGAACCGACTTGTTTTTATGATTGGGCAAATCTAAAGTCAGAAATATAAACTTCATGTGTTCATTTGGCTGAGAACCTAAACATGTATCTAACAAGATGTGTCCCTTTAATCATAAACTGAGTCTTTTATTTTGAAAAGAAAAGGTTGTAACTGCTTGTCCTCGGCTCTCCACGGTCCCTCTGCAGTGAAACCGTCGAGGTCGTTTGCTGATGACGGCAGCGTGGAGGAGCTACGGGCGACGGCTCAACGGCTGACCTCTGACAGCAGCTTCAGAGAGAGCGTCTACAAGATCATCACTCGCAAGGACGGACCCGACCGAAGCCCGGACTGAGAGAGGCTGTGCAGGCCAGGAGTCTTGGAGGAGTCCTGCCGCCTCAGCGTTTATTTAGTGAACAAGTATTTAATCTGCTCAACTTCTTTTCTGTTCCACACAAACAACGAGACCTTTCTGTAGTTTGTCTTTTCCCTTTAGGACCCACAGGTTTCATTAAAGTTCAGAACAAACCTCTGACGTTTACTGTGAGTAAAGTCCATCCATCATCCATCCATCCATCCATCTATCATCCAACATCTATCCATCCATTCATCGTCTATCAATCATCTGTCTATTCTCCATCATCCATCCATTCATCATCTAGCCACATCCATCCATCCTTTCATCATCCATCCATCATCTATCATCCATCCTTACATCATCCATCCATCATCTATCATCCATCCTTACATCATCCTTCCATCCATCATCATTACCCGCTTCTTCCTTTTCTTTGTCACTGGTGTTCATATCCAGCAGTCACTGTGTGAGGGGCAGGAGACACCCTGGACAGGTCTCCAGTTCATCACAGGGATGATGTGTGTGTATATATATATATATATATATATGAGCATCAGGATATATATATACTATTAAAGGTATAGTCTGGTTATTTTCAAGTGATGTTTTGTCAAATAGCTGTAGTTAATACATTATAAGCTGTGACATCATTCATTCAAAAGCTTTCAACCAGGCTAGGCTAATGGCTAACCAAATGTGGTTTTCTCTTTTAGTTTTATAATACAATTCATTTCTGAAAAATATCATCCTGATGTTAGCTAAAATTAAATCTCTACACTTTTAAATTAGTTTTTTTTTTTTATCAGTCGAGCAACAACCGTCTTACTTTACCGTACTCTGTGTGCTGGGCTGTTCATCATGTCCTGGACATGCACTATAATTAGAGACCAGGAAGCTGAAGCAGCAAATGATGAGTGCCCTCTGGTGGCTGGCTGAAGTACTTTTTACCTCCTACCCTTCCATCTAAAAGAATGGGACATTTTCCCAACTGAAAATATCAAAATACTTTTTGTTAAGCTAAACTTACTGCTGTTCTTATAATATTCATTTTTTTAAATGTTTAATGAGTTGTTTGAGGCTCATAGATAAATGTCACTGTGACTGACGGCATGTTGGTGTGTCGACACAACTTTTAATGTTCATCCTCCGATTCCAAAAAGCCAACATGGCAGCACCTGAAGGTCCTGAGGCTGAAGGTGTCGTGTCTTCATTTAAGTGTAGAGGTCCAATATTCACTAATGTATCGTTCAACACTTATGTGTTGTTTTGTAGAATGTTGTTGTTTTTTAAACCTGGAGATCTTAAAAAACTGGCCCTCGTTTGGCTAGCCGTTAGCCTAGCCTGGATGAAGACTTCTGCCCTCCTTCGTGCTTTGACTGACAGCACAAATAACATCGCTTCAAAAATGACCAAACTTTCCTTTAGTTGTAATTATTAGTAGGTTCTTGTTTTGATACGTGTTTGTTTTTATCCTTGCATTTTGTTTTCTTCCAGTACTTGGTACTGAACTGTTTGTTTGTTTGTCAGCGTTACATTTTCCAAAGAATAAATCTAAAAACGACGAAGCCGACTCCGTCTGGAAACGTGGTTTTTATTTTCCTGCCGTTCGTTGGCTCCGATTCTTTCCTGTCCCTGAAGAGTTGATGGGAGAAGTGACCGTACGGTTGTTGAACTGAACCGTATAAAACTTTAAATCTTTTCTCAACGAGTGAAACTGAGAGAAGGACGCTCCTGTCACAACGTACAAAGTTTAATGAGTTCACAGCAGAGGACAGAAAACAGAGTCCAGGAGGGTACAGAGTCCAGGAGGGTACAGAGTCCAGGAGGGTACAGAGTCCAGGAGGGTACAGAGTCCAGGAGGGTACAGAGTCCAGGAGGTACAGAGTCCAAGAGGTACAGAGTCCAGAGTACAGAGTCCAGAGTCCGAGATTACAGAGTTCAAAAGAATACAGAGTCCAGGAGGGTACAGAGTCCAAGAGGGTACAGAGTCCAGAGTCCGAGATTACAGAGTTCAGAAGAATACAGAGTCCAAGAGGGTACAGAGTCCAGGAGGGTACAGAGTACAGAGTCCAGAGTCCGAGAATACAGAGTTCAGAAGAATACAGAGTCCAGGAGGGTACAGAGTCCAGGAGAGTATAGAGTCCAGGAGGACAGAGTCCAGAAGGACAGAATCCAGGAGCGCGGCAGGAAACACACAAAGCTGTTTTTGAACCTCGTTCACGCCGATCCTTGATGCAGAAAAATGTCTGTAGCTTGTTTCTGCAGCCGTGATGCGTTCAGGAGCAAAACGTTACATGCCTGAGTTTCAGTCTGGTTGGACTCTGAGGAAGCTGTTCCACCATCTGCTCGTCTTCATCAACAGGACCTGCACTAAGACAAAACTAATCAAACCAGAGAAACACTTTTTTCTATGAAAACACAGCGATACTTGTTGCTGAAAGCTGCTGAACCAGCTAAAGCTTACTTGAAATAACAATTACTGAAAAGTTGAAAGAAGAAGCTGAAAGGATGAGAGATGAAATGATAAAATAGTAGCTGAAAGTAGATCTTAAAAAGGTGTAATTAGTAGAAAGAAGTTAACAGTAGCATAAACATGAATAAATTAGCATAAAGCTGAAATGTAAAAAAACTGACTTATCTAAGGAAAAAAGCCAAAAGGAACACTAAAAAGCTGAAATTAGAAGAAAGAACCTTAATAGAGCAGAAGCAGCTAAAATTAGCAAAACATTGTCTGAAAGTAGCTGAAAAATATACAAAAAAGTGAAATGAGTACAAAAGAAACTGATAAGATATACGCATAAGCTGAAATTAGCTGAAAAGTAGCCAAATTAAGCTAGAATAAGTACAAATAGCTGAAAAATATCTGAGAAAACAGAAAGAAGCTACAAAACCTGAAATTATGAGTAAAAGGATTTAAACAGCTAAAGGGTTTGAAGTATGTGTAAAAATCTCTCTTCATTTTCAATGAGACAAACATGGCCGACAAAGCTAAATATTTCAAAAAGTAACATTTGCACAAAAACCAAAAGTCCCAGCAGGAATGTCCTGAATGAGCCGAACATTTTGAAACATGAATTGTTGAAATAGAACAAAAGTTCTGGAACGTTCTGAAAAATGTGGAAGAAAAATGAAAGTTAAAAACAAGAACTATTTAGAAACATTCAGACTAAAGACCAGACGGGTTTATTTATTTTAATAGACCTGAAAACCTGAAGCTCTCGACCTTGACCTCTCTAAGTGGCTTTAAGAATCTGTTGGACTCCTGGGTAGTAGAGTGCTGCATGAATGTGTGTGTAGTAGAGTGCTGTATGAATGTGTGTGTAGTAGAGTGCTGTATGAATGTGTGTGTAGTAGAGTGCTGTATGAATGTGTGTGTAGTAGAGTGCTGTATGAATGTGTGTGTAGTAGAGTG
>NC_056518.1:31352711-31359759 GCF_014905685.2 Nematolebias whitei | reverse complement strand
GCATGAATGTGTGTGTAGTAGAGTGATGCATGAATGTGTGTGTAGTAGAGTGATGCATCATTGTGTGTAGTAGAGTGCTGCATCAATGTGTGTGTAGTAGAGTGCACATGTTGGCAGCACATGCACAGAAACATTCATGCACAATTAGGTAAATCTGAATATTTATCTACTCTGACACCAACATTCAGTCTGAAAGCTGCAGCCTCTGCAGTGCAGCTCAACTGTCTGTTTGTCCGGTGCCTACGTTATCTTGGGGGGGTGTCAATGCTCAGTCAGCCAGAAGCCTGCTGTTCTGTTGCTGCATCAGGTTTACTTCACAGTGGTCAGACCTACAAGACTCCAGACCACCTGCAACCCGAGCCCAGCAGTGAATAAAGATTACTTATTCTAACGTTGGTCCTTGATGATCTGCCTGGAGACGGGTTTGAAGGGAACTGGGTCTTGTGGATCCGTTCGTTTTAAAGATTTGTTCAATTTTAAATAATAAGCAATGTACAGCCTAAAGTCATGACATACGACATAAAGGCCGTATCACGTGACTTGTCAAGAGCACCACCCCCTCTCCTCCTGGGCACATTTTAAAATATTAAACTGCTGCACTCCTCTGCCTGTTCTTTGTCTCAGAGGACAAGCAAAACAGGAGAGTCTGAATCTGATGGGAGCAATAAGAAAGTGGAGTCTAGTTGTCTGAGACTCTCATAAGATTTCTCTTGTTAACATACATCACATCTCTAGAGCTGCACCATCCCTCCTGCACCTCCATCCACCTCCACGGACAGATTCAGGTAGTCCTTTGTCCCTCAAGACATCAGACTGTTCAACTACGATACTCCCTGTACAGTAAAAATAGAGCCTTGTAAATCTGCGGCACTTATGTATATTTACATGGACCTATGCAATGCATATGTCCATGTATTGTTTGTTTCATTTTCATTTTTGGTTAATGGTCAGTTCCTGCTCCTGTCTGCTCCCATTAGCTTTCAGTCCGGTCACGTCCCGGTCACGTGAGTTATAATGAGGTTGACTCCGGTCCCTCCGGAATCCGTCCGGAATCACATGACCCGCGGTTCTCCCGAAAAAATGTCATCCTCTAATATGCATATGTATTTACAGGTATATGTGTATGTATGTATACAAATACAGTATATAGGTTAATCATGAATGTAGTACTCCCTACCACCTTGTGCATATTGTCTTTGTCCAAATTTGTGTTCTGCTTGTTTTTAGATTATTTCACGTTTTTTTTCTGTGTAGTTAGTAAATGCTATTGGATGCCTCGAATTTCCCCCCGGGGATTAATAAAGTATCTACCTATCTATTATGTATGTATCTATGTGTCTATCTATCCATATATTTATGTATATATCTATCTACCCATGTATCTATGTATCTATCCATGTATCTATGTATCTATCCATGTGTCTATCTATCCATGTATCTATCCATGTATCTACCCATATTTCTGTATCTATCCATGTATCTATCTATCTCTCCATCCATCCATCCATCCATACATCCATCTATCCATCTATCCTGATTTGCATTGCTATAGCAACAGTGACATTTGTGGACAAGTCCCCCTTCATGTGTCTCACACACCCGATTGTAGGATGAGTCTTTACATACTGTTCCTAGATTCACTCATGGGTAAAAGAGGGGATTGTGTAAGCTTTGACAGAAACACATACCTGCTGTTCTGGGACCAGTGACGTCGGGTGAGCTGAGCATCGAGTCACTGTCTGCTGTATTCCAGGTGAAGAAGAGGAGCAGAGGCAGGACTCCTCTGCTCCTCCCTGCACTGACACGTCTCCAGCCCCGAGCATTCTGTTTCCAACCGCTGTGTTTTAAAAAAAGGGATGACATTTGCTTTGGCGACCTGGAACCATTTACATTTCCACGTACGGGAGTGCTCCACTGAAAAGCCTCTGTCGTCGTCAAAGAGTTGTGCTTCCAGAGTCCCGTGACTCTTTTCATTCCAGCACAGCTTTATGTCTGGTGGCTGAAAACTCTGAAGCAAACAAATGAAGGTTGGAGGAGTCGTGTTCCCGCTAAAGCAGCCCGTTGTCCTGGGCTTCAGATATGTTTTATTCTTTAATACTTCCATGAATCAAACTGATTGTTTGCTTTGATGTGGTCTATGACAATGGTAGAAATGATAAGTTCTTGGTATTTATGGTAAACATAACACTAAAGGAAGGAGAGGAACCTGCTGAAGGTCAAGGGATGGGTTTATTTCTCGTCCAGACTGGCTTTGAGCTGAGCCTCCAAGGCCATCTTATCAAACGTGCGCATGTTTGTCTCCTCCCGCACTTTGTCTCTGACGTGAAAGGAGGCTCGAGCCACGGAGCGAGCGCTCTCCAGGACCGCCTTCTTCTCCCTGAAGATCTGCTCACTCTTCTCCAGCTTCCTCTCGATGGACTGCAGCAGCTCCAGGCGCCTCAGCCTCTCCTCCTCCTCCACGCGCTGCCGGTTCAGCTTCTGGAGTCTTTCCTTCTCCTGCCGGCTCTGAACGGCTCGCTTGGCCTTCTCCTTGGCCTTCTCCTCGGCCGCCAAAGCTGCCTGCTGGGCTCGTTTCTCCGCCTCCATGACACGGATCTCCAGCAGCTGCTGCTGCTGCCTCTCGCGCCTTTCCGCTGCTTTGCGAGCTCTCTGGATCTGACTCTCCTCACGCTTGGCCTTTTCCTTCAGCTCCTGCCCTCGACGCTCAACGATCTGCTCATAATTGTCAAGAGAGCGGCTCAGCTTCTCCTCCGCTGCCCTCCAGGCCTCGTCGCGCTCCTCCTGCTCTCTGCGGGCGATTTCTTGGATCAGGGCGGCGTGGCGTCTTTTCTCAGCTTTGTTCAGACCTCTTCTCTCCTCCTGGGCTTGGTGCTCCTTCTCCTGCCTCTTCAGCTCAGCCATGGTGAGCTTCTCCTTCAGCAGCAGCCTCTCCTGCTCCAACACTGCGGCCCTCTCTTCCGCCAAGGCCTTCAGGTTCTGTTCTTGAAGAGCTTTTTTGTGCTTCTCCTCTCGTGCCGCCTGCTGTAACCTCAGAAGACGGCTGCGCTCCTGCTGCTCAGCGAGCTCCCTCCATTTCTCCTCGTGCTCCTCTGCCTGCCGCAGTTTGGCAGCAGCAGATTCCTGCTCCTGCAGACTGAGCTTCTGCTGACGTATGGACACTTGGGTCTGCCACACGCGCTGACACTGAAGCACCGCCCGCTGCTTCTCCCTGTCCTCCTGCTCCCGTCGCAGCTCCTCCATCCTGCGCTCGCTGTCCCACTGAAGGTGAGCCACGTAGCGGGTCTGACTCATGATATCTTCTTCCTGATACCTGGCAAGCATCAAGGCGGCGATCTTACGGTCTCGCTCAGAGACGGCCTTCAAACCTCTACGTTTCACCTCTTTCACGATGCGCTCCACCTTCTGTGTGGTCTGAGGGGAGTGACTCAGGTCCCCCAGGCTGAGACTTCGGCCCATCAGAGAGTTGAAAGTGGCCAGGGTGCGAGCTCGAGGACTGGAGAACTTTGCCCAGTAGTCTCGAGCACCATCCCAGCTGTAAGAGGAGGAAGCACCTGACTCCGATGAGGTGCATGTAGTCGTGGTCGTAGAAGTTGAGGGGCAGATGGGATCCATCTTTCGCTGCAAAGACTCAAGTGAATGGCTTTTTCCTCGAATCTTTAAATGAACTCCAAGATGTCCATTGTGCTGTGAGTAGGGGCCTCTGGATATCCCGTTGAGAGGTGTGCTGGGGCTCTGGACTGCCGGCTTTGACACCGTTGACGTTAATGTGGAGTTGGCTCGAGGGAAGGAAGGAGGTTTCGGTGTTGACACAGATGACGTTAATGTGGAGTTGGCTCGGGGGAAAGAAGGTGGTTTCGGTGTTGATCTGGGGAATGTGTTTGAGGACTTTCCACCAGAGCCCTTCCTTACCACTGGTGGGGGGCCCGATGAGAGCGGTCGCAGGCTCTTTATCTGTTCATGTGTCTTTGGAGGTTTGGCAGACCCTTGAAGTCCACCCTTGGAAACTGGCGTAGAGGTTCCAGAGCCTGATTTAGAAAATGGGGCAGATTTGGCGGAGGTGTTAAGAGATGGACCTGAAACTGTGGCTTTAGAGGAAACTCCTTCATCAGGGACTGAGCTAGATCCTACTGCCCCAGATTTAGGTGGTAGACTGAAGCCAACTGTGGCTTTCTCCACAGAGGACGAAGATGCGCTGCTGTTGACTGCCGCCTGCAGAATCCTTCTTTTCTCCTCTCTAACAATCCTCTCCCTCTCTTCCCTGCACTGCCTCAGTTTGGCGTGTCGGTCCTTCTCGTAGACCTCAAACAGACCTGTGGCGACGCGCATGGAGCGGCCTGGCGCCTCTCGGATGAAGTCTGAGAGGGGGCGGGGAAGCAGCTCCACAGGTTTGACCCCACATCGAGCACATGCCTCCAGAGAGCGGGGGCTCGTCAGCACGTAGCGACTGCCCTCTGCAGCAGGCGAGTCGAAGTTGTACAGATCCAGGTGCATTTTGGGGGACGAGTCTGTGTCGATTTGAGTCTGTGGTTTTGGAGGTGCTGGCACCTGTACCATGACCGGTGAAATGGCCAGCGAAGCGGTGTGGCAGGGACTTGGCTCGGAGCTGCCAGTGGGCGGTGTCTCAAACCCGGCATCCCCTTCCTCCTCCGTCGTCGTGCCATCAGCCTGTTCTGGCAGTCGAGGGTCTTCAGTGGCCACAGCCGGCGTGTCGAGGTGTGCGCCTTTACACTTGGTCTGCTCCTCAGCATCCGAGGGGTCAACCATAGTTGGCAAAAACTGCAGGAGGAGAGACGGGGGGTGGGGGGAGAGATGGGATAAACACAAGTGAACAAAACCGTAGAAAGAGCTCGCAATTAGAGGATTATAACATTCAGTCAGAGCTTTAAAAATGCAGTCTGGAGGGGGGGAGGGTCACTGCAGGTTTAGAGATGCGTGCATGAGCACATATTCATACGCTCAGTGATGCTACACCAGATGAGACGTTTTCCCTCTGGGGAAGTGAAATACCACACAGAAAAACACCACAGTCCCGTAATGGAGAGGCTATTTTAGGCAGAGTTACTAGGCTGAGAGAAATTGATTACTCACAGACAGATTTTTCACTCTACATCACACAGTCCACATACAAATACCTCGACCCCCAACGTAGTCTGGATTATCTGCTGTATTCTGACGTCAGACGTGAACTTGTTAACAACAGGAGTCTTTCAAAGCTAAAATGGCTCCCTGAAGCTCATTCTCTTTCATTTTAAACTAAAGAAATTGCATTTCCTGCTAAAATGCAGTGTGAATGATTATTGCAGAAGAACGTGCTGGAAAAACAGCTGCAATTAGCTAAAAAAAAAAACACGCTGAAATGTTGCTGAAATGCAAGAACAAGCTTAAATTAGCAGAACAAAGTAGAAACAACACATACTTGCAGAAAGTGGTTTAAATTTTAAGAAATTAGAAGAAAAGCTAGGAAAAAATCTGAAATTAGAAAAAAAATTGGCTGAAAATTAGCTGAAAGAAAGAAGCTTAACCAGAAGGAAGCAGAAAGAGCTGAAATGAGCTAAAAAAAATGTAGAATTAACTGAAAATGCTAAAATTTGCATAAAACAGCTGAATAGTAGCTGAAATAGCATAAAAAGCTGAAACTAGCAGAAATAAACTGAAAAGAGCATAACAAGCAGAAATTAGCAGAAGTTAATTAGTTTGAAAGTAGCAGAAATTACCACAAAAAATGTGAATTTATCTGAAAACAGCCAAAAATAGCTAAAAAAAAAAGTAGCTGAAAAAGTAGAACAAGCTTAAAGTAGCATTAGTAAGCAGAAAGAACGTTTACTGAAAGAAGCAGAAATGAGGACAAAAAGTGGAAATTATCTGAAAAAAAGCTGAAATTACAAAAAAAACCAGCTGAAAAGTAGCTAAACATGCAGAAACAAGCTTAAATTACCAGAAGGAAGGGGAGAGAGCACATTTTTGCTTAATTTGGCTGAAAAAAGTTGAAATGAGTGCAAAAAAATTGTGGAAATAGCTGAAAAAGCTAAAATTAGCATAAAACACCTAAATAGTAGCTGAAATAACTGAAACTTGCAGAAATAAGCTGAACAGAGCAGAACAAGCTCAAATCAGCAGAAATAAGTTAGAAGAAGCACAAAGCAGCTGAAATCAGCTGAAAGTAGCTGAAAACTATTTAAACTTGCACAAAGAAGCTGAAAAAGAACAAAATGCGAAAGGAGCAGTAAAAGATTGTAAACAGATCTGAAGATCTGAAGGATCTAAAATGAACTCAATTCATTTTCTATGAGGAAAAAATGTCAGAAAAGGCTAAATATTTCAAAAAGCTAAAGTTGCACCAATACCAAAGGATTGTCCTGAAAGAGCCAAACGTTTTGATTTATGATTTGTTGAAATAGCTGAAAACTGCAGGATGAGAAAGATGAAGAAAAGCGTACGGAAGAAAAATGGAAGACAATAGTGAATTCTTCATAATTCACACAATCAGCTGATCGTGTTTTGGTTTTTACTCCTTTAATGAGACTTTAGGATTATTTATTTATTTATTATTCATTTAGTGTTAAAGAGGAGACGTCGGTCTGCTTCTCCTTTAGACTGGTTGGAGCTCTTCCACAGCTGGATGTGTCTGAAGAACCAACAGGTTTTTAGCTGAGAGTTTTACTGTTTCTGTGAAGGTTTCTAAATCTTTACAACTACTGAGATTTGTTTTTCAGAACGCAACTCGTTCTGCAACTTTTGTTCTATTCCGACATTTCACGTCTCAAAACGTTCGGCTCGTTCACGACATTCCTGCTCTGACTTCGGCTATTTAAGTTTTTACTTGTTGAAACATTTATCTTTGTCGGCCATGTTGTTCCCATTGAAAATGAACGGAGCTCTCTTCACATCCTTCAAACCCTTTGTGCTGTTTACAACCTTGTCCTGCTCGTTTCAGCTTCTTTCTGCTTCCCAGAGCTCCTTTTAGTGTCTTTCTGCTGATTTCAGCTTTTTTTTTGTGTGTGGCAAATTTCAGCTTTTTTTGTGTGTGTGGCAAATTTCAGCTTTTTTT
>NC_056518.1:31352102-31352701 GCF_014905685.2 Nematolebias whitei | reverse complement strand
GCAAATTTCAGCTTTTTTTGTGTGTGTGGCAAATTTCAGCTTTTTTTTCTGCATTCATTGCAAAATCGTCTAAAAAGAAGTTCATAAAACATCTGCACTTTTCGCTCATATTGAGATGAAACGTGTTTATCTGTGAAAAGTGTCCGACAGAGGAGACGTCCATGGAGGAGCTGAACATCTGGATGAGCCGGTCCGTGTTTACGTTCACATCTGTTGAGTAAAGAAGGTAAAAATAACTGAATCTGTAAACATCTGGTGTCTTTCTGCCACACAGCTTCATTTGAATATTTACTCTCGACCGTTGTCTGACTCGTTCTCTTTGTGTTTAACGGCAGAGTCCCTGTTTCCACCGAAACATCTTCTCCGTGGTTCCACGCTGGTCCAGTTCACCCAACACATCCAGCCTAATGGTGAAGGCACCTTGGGGTCATGTGACTACAAACAGCCAATCGCTTCAGCGGTAGATGAGTTTTGTTTACAACAACGAGGTTTCGGGTCATGACCCCCATGACCCAAAATGGAAGAAGCGGGTAAAGATAATGGATGGATGGATGGATGGATGGATGGATGGATGGATGGTAAAGATAATGGATGGATGG
>NC_056518.1:31343727-31347102 GCF_014905685.2 Nematolebias whitei | reverse complement strand
TATATAAAGAGAGAGAGAGAACACATGCAGTCTGTGTGTGCATGTGTGTAAGGTATAAACCTTTTTCCGTGTTGCTGCTCTGAGTGAATGAGGCATCTTCTCCTATTACTTCTCGTTTGCTACATCCAACATAGCAGCAACGTCGACGTACGATTCAGCGCTCAATGAGGCGTCTGCGAACGTAGAATGTGTCTACGTACCTGGTAACTACAAAAGACCTGATCTCTGTGGACTAGAGCCCGACCTGGACCTGGTAACTACAAAAGACCTGATCTCTGTGGACCAGAGGCCGGCCTGGTTAAAACCATCAGTAATCCAGTTGGGAGGTAATAAGCCTGTTCAAAGTCATTAAAGCATAAAAACAGTTTCAGCACAGTCTAAAACCCCTCAGTTTAAAAAAAGGATATTTTTTTGCCACAGAACTGATCTGTTTGCTGAGTTGGTTGGTTATGAATCTTGGATGGGATTCAGTCAATAAGTTCGTCAGTTGCAGATGAACCTCCAGTGATTCATTTTTTAAAGTTTCTTTAATGCTATATGAGATTTTTTTTTAAATTCTACCTTAACACACACAAGTAAAACTGTTGTTGTCCGCCTTAACCATTTTGTGGCTAAATGATAAGAAATCCTGTCGTCACAGGTCCACGATGAGGAGCGACATCTTCTGCTAAGCGCAGATTGTTTTCTGTCAACACAGCACACCTGTATGAACAGATGGTCTGCTGAATGAAGACACAGGGTGGTCTGGGTCGCTGAGTATTTGTTAATTCTGTGATGAAGACCCACTAAACTCCTGACCCGCTTTGGGAAACGGTGCCAGTTTAATTGACCTGTACCATCAGGACCACAGGGAACGTGCTGGCTGCCTTGTTAAGCGGGGGCTCAGGGTCTGTGGGGGGGTGTAGAGTAGAGTGGGGCATGG
This sequence comes from Nematolebias whitei, assembly GCF_014905685.2. Classification (NCBI taxonomy): domain Eukaryota; kingdom Metazoa; phylum Chordata; class Actinopteri; order Cyprinodontiformes; family Rivulidae; genus Nematolebias; species Nematolebias whitei. Next base: position 31,346,180 of record NC_056518.1, on the reverse strand, counting down.
TGTAGTAGCTGCACAGTTCACTGGGCAACATCATTTTTGTGTTTCTGTTTTTGGTAGGCTGTGCTCCCCACCACCTACACTGGGACTGGGGGGTTCACGGAGAGGTGAGCTGCTCATCTCAGACAAAGACCACTGCAGAACCCTGCTGGTGCTGGGCGCCCAGGACCCCATCTGTGGTTCTACTGGGAAAAATGCTGATGAGCTGATGACTCTTGTTGAGGAATAAGTTAACCAAACTATTAAAGGTAAAAACAAAACATAAGCTAAAATCAGCTAAACAGTTGATTAATGCTAATACCGAACAAGAGTAGCTAAAAGAAAAAAAATCTCCAAATCCTTGTTAAACGTTTTTGTGACGTTGGGAGTTGAGACTTTTTAATAATTTTTCTGTCTCTTGTCACGGAGCAGAATGGGGTCTGTCCGTGTTGTGAGCATGATAACTTGAAAAATAAGTGATACCAGCTTTCATTTTTCATTTTCTTACACCAAAGTTAGTCATGGAGTTACTCAGGGTTCAGTGCTTGGACCAGTACTCTTTACTTTATATATGCTTCCATTAGGTACATTTATGAAGCAGCATGGGATAAATGTTCATCATTATGTTGATGATACACAGTTGTATTTGTCCATGAAACCCAATTGAACCCGAAGAGAGCAATCCACCCTTTTCCGACTGAGGACCATGGCCTCAGATTTGGAGGTGCTGATAAATCTGAGGCCATGGTCCTCAGTTGGAAAAGGGTGGATTGCTCACTTTGTGTTGAGGTTCTGCCTCAAGTGGAGGAGTTCAAGTATCTCAGGGTTTTGTTCACGAGTGAGGGAAGAATGGAGTGTGAGACTGACAGATGAAGTGGTGCAACGTCTGCAGTAATGCGGACTCTGTGCCGGTCCATTGTGGTGAAGAGGGAGCTGAGCTGTAAGGCAGAGCTCACTGTTTACCGGTCAGTCTACGTTCCTACCCTCACCTATGGCCACACTCACATTCTGTTAGGATAATTTCCCTGTTTATATTTTTTATACAACAGAACACATGTCCACTTTATTTTCTCATCTTCTGAAAAATCTTTGGATACCGTCAAGGTAGATAAAAGGTCCTCCAGCAGCTTCAACTCTCCGCATTTCATCTGATTAATTTTCCTTTAGAAGCAAAGCTAAGAGACGAACGTGTGAGCTAAACTTGATCTGCAGAGAAGAACATGGCAGACTGCTTCAGAGACCTGGGAACAGACTCAGAGTTCATTTCCATCTCCCAGCAGATAACTTCTGACATATTATTACATTTTATTATTACTGTAGTGGGATCTGCAAAGTTTGTTCCTGGTGGGACTTATTTACTGGTGGTATGAAGCCCACCAACACCCTGTGAGAGTACTTGAAGGAGACTTTGCCCATCTCGGCCGCCTCCTTCTCGATGGTTCTCATGTTGATGCCTCCACACTTGTAGATCTTGTGGATGGTGGAGGTGGACTTCCTGGAGTCGACATGGCCAGTGACACAATGTCCATGTGGGTCTTTTCCTTTCCCATTTTGTCAGTTTCAGTGTTTCAGAGTTTTCAAGCCAAATCTGCTGCCTTGTCATCGTGGTTCAGTTCCCGGCCTCCTTCCAGCCTCGGACTCAGGCTCCGGCCTGTCATGTCGGCCGTCTCCATGATCCTCCATCTGCTAACTAGGCCTGTCGCAATAAACAATAAATCAATTAATCGCATGATGAATGAAAATTATCAACCTCATTTTCATTTATCGGCTTTATCGTTTCTTCATCTTTCTCTTTCTATTGACGACGGCTCAACGCTGGTTCTCTTCACTGACCCCCCCCCCCCTTTTCTCATTTCTCTTTAAAATCTGTTTTAATGATCAAAAACTAATTTTTGGATCATTAAAAGCAGCTAAGCTACGAGCTAAGCTAACAGGCCGACCTCAGGGAAAAATCCTCCGTCTTGTTGAAGCTCCAGAATTCACGGTTAAAACCTGTGTCTTTGTGTAAAAAGTTGTTTTTCTCTGCGAAAAGAAGCTGAGAACTTGTTTACTGATTTTTTTTTAATTAAAAGCTTTGTGTGTTAAATGCTATGCTGAAGAGCTCAAACCACACCGAGCGAAGCGTCCGTCATTTTGAGAACCAAAGAGAGACAGCCCATGTCACATCAAGGGGCCTCCCTCCCATTTTTCTTAGAGACATGCTGCTCGCTGCCTTACTATCCATCCTTCAGTTCAGTCTTATCCTGCCTCTGGTGGTTGAAAAAAGGTACTACTGTACATGCAAAACAAATTAAACATTTCTCCTTAAATTTGACAATAATTACTAATTATTGTCAAATTTCAAACAATATTATCGTTTATCGCAATAATTTCTGAGACAATTAATCGCCCAGCAAAATTTGTTATCATGACAGGCCTACTGCTAACAGTACCATGGTGCTAACAGGACCATGGTGCTAACAGGACCATGGTGCTAA
>NC_056518.1:31338943-31343717 GCF_014905685.2 Nematolebias whitei | reverse complement strand
ACCATGGTGCTAACAGGACCATGGTGCTAACAGGACCATGGTGCTAACAGGACCATGGTGCTAACAGGACCATGGTGCTAACAGGATCATGGTGCTAACAGGACCTTGGTGCTAACAGGACCTTGGTGCTAACAGGACCATGGTGCTAACAGGACCTTGGTGCTAACAGGACCATGGTGCTAACAGGACCATGGTGCTAACAGGACCATGGTGCTAACAGGACCCTGTTAGCACCATGCTGCTGTAGATGTGTTTCTTTTTCCACTTTTGGCGCCTTGTTTTTTACTTTTGTTGCATGCTTTGGTATTTCTTGTTCTTGTTTCTGGCGAGCCGAGACGGTTCTTCTCGTCCTGATCGTTTCATTGCGTTGTTGACCTTGTGTTGATCTGCACATGACAAATAAACCTAAAACTACCTGTGGGTTTTATAGACAAAGTAAGTTTCTTTAGGCTGCCCCCTTCTTTGTTTTATGCCGGATGCCCTTCCTGATGCAACCTGGGCTCGAACCCACAACCTCAAGATTGTAAGACCGTGGCACTGACCAAGCCTCTGCAGCGTGTGGGTTTGATAGAAATGTAGTTAAACACTGACGAAGCGAACAGAGGAGCAGAGGAGAATGGCTCTGAAAGGTAATCTTGCTGCGCAGATTGTGTGAACATTCCCAACAATCTGTCTTTTCTCTGCCCTGCTGGAACCCACTGGGCCTGTGAAGACTGAGACCTTTTGTTGCCCCCACGTCACATTTCCAGCCTTGGCTTGCTAACAGAAAGAACCAGGTTTTCTGAACACTTTCAACAACTCCCCCTTTCTGACCCGTCGCTTTCTCCATCCCCTAACCCCCATCTCTCTGTAGGCTGCTGGACCAGGGTCCTTTCCTTGGTCCAAAGGGGATAAAGGTCCCAGAGACAGAGCTGTTAATTCAATCAGGAGAGGGGTATGCTCAATTAGGCATCTATAAGGGCCCAGAATGGGTGTGGGGGCCCTTCAGAGGGCAGGCTGCCCCATCCCCAGGAGGTATTAATTGTGGATGACAGTGTGTAAACAGTGGGGTGAATAGACGGTGCAGGTGCGGGACCCAGAGTCCAGCCTCTATAGGTCTTTTCACACCCGTGACTCCCTTTTTCCCCCCTCGCGCTTTGTGGACCCCCCCCCCCCCCCCCCAGCTCTGATAAATGTCGAGGATAAACTGGCTTAATGCTTGTTTCTTAGCTGCTGAGCGTTGCCATCACGGAGCGTGCTTCTACATCAGTGTCCTCCGTTGGAGCTTGTGTTTGGAGACCTCCTCATTTTCAAATTTAGTGAAAATTACAGTAAAATATGTGGAATTTATGAAAGGACGTCCAGATGACACTTTAAAGAGAGGGGTCTTTCTTTGTGACCTGGGATTGTTTCCTCTTCTCCCCCCGTCTGCCTTTCATTCAGCGCTGTCTATCTGTCTGGTTCATGTGACAACACGAAGTTCTGGCGTGGAGTCCGGCACCGTTCAGAGCCGCGGTGCTGGAAGAAGCATTCGCGCAGGGCAATTATGCGAATGTCGCGGAACATCTGGACCAGCATACCAAAAAGCAAGCCTCGGGTTTAACAAAAGACAAAGGCAGTTTTTCTCCTTGCAAAAAGAAAGAAGGGGAAAGTTTATTCTGCTACAGCTGTAAGCTGTCAGTGAAGGGGACACCAAGTATATTCAGATGATTTGATGAGTTCTCAACAGCTGAGGGCTGAACCCGTTCGTTACAAGACGATATATTTGGTATTGGTGCAACTTTAGCTTTTTGAAATATTTAGCCTTTTCTGCCATTTTTTTTCCTCATAGAAAATGAATTGAGCTCATTTTACATCCGTCAAATACTCAACGTTCCTCTCTTTGCTTCGTCCGTAAGAAAATGAGTTTAAAAACTAAAAAACCTCTCTTCCTGTTGAAGCAGATGTTGGATTGGTTTCATCACTCTCAGAAATGTAGGGAAAACTCACCTGAGTACCTGTTTTTCGGATCATAGTTCATATCCATAATGTAAACTTTAACAGGTAAGACTGAATTGTTTGACATCAAAGAAACCAGAACTTGGAGGCTTTATTTGGACATTAACGAGCTACAGGAAGCTTGTCGAAGTAAAAACATTCTTACTGTTTATTGTACATGAATTGCATACGTCTGATAAAATAAGTACAACTTTAGCTGATATCAGCTAAAGAAGGCTGGAACAGCGTTTCTAACAGTTTTCAGATAATCACATTTGCTGATCTAACATTCAGTTTCATGAGTTCATTTTTCATGTCAGGCTCAGTTTTTTACTTTTATGCTACTTTTAGCTTCTGTCACTTCTAGCCTTTTACTACTTTTAGCTAGTCATTAGCTACATTTAGCCTTCCTTCTGCCACGTTTAGCTTTTTGCTAAACTTTTGCTTTTGTAGCTACATTTAGCTACTTTTAGCTTTTTAGCTATTCTTTTGGTACTTTTAGCTATCATTCTGCCACTTCTAACTTTTATCTTTTGTCACATTTAGCTTTTAGCTGTTTTTTTTGCTACTTTAAGCTTTTTGCCAGCATTTTGCTTTCTTATAGCTATGTCTGTGCTACTTTAGATAACCTTTTGGCACCGTTTGGCCACTCCTGACTTTTAGCTTGCCTTTGCTACATTTAACTTTTAGCTACAGTTCTGTTACTTCTAACTTTTTGCTAGTCTTTTGCTTTTTAGCTGCCATTTCACTACATTTAGCTAAACTTTTGGTACATTGTACCATTCTGCCACTTCTAACTTTTATCTTGCCTTTTGCCATTTAGCTTTTAGCTACAGTTCTGCCACTTCTAATATTTTGCTTTTTAGCTGCCCTTTTGCTACTTTTAGCTTTCATTTAGTGATTTAATACTCTTTTTTTTTTTGCCTTTTATCATTTAACTGTCAATTTAGTTTCAATCTTTAGCTAGAATATTATTTTAGCTGTTTTTTATGCATTTGTTAATCAGATGGGGGAGTGGTGGTGCAGAGGCTAGAGAAGATGGGCCTGTGATCGGAAAGTCACAGGTTCAACTCCCAGTACCATCAACATCAAATTGTGGGTGGAAAAGGTGAAACACCTCCACCTGCCTCCACCCTCACTCGCCTGTTTAGCTTTTAACAAGTGTTCTGCTTTTGTAGCTTTAACAGCTGTTTCAGCTTCTACAGACTTCAGCTGTCATTCAGCACAGGGTTTTGAAGAAATCAACCAAAGATGTGGAGTTTCAGCTGAATTCTCTCACACGCACGTACGCACACACACACTGCTTTTCTCCTCTGAAGCTCCGCCCACAGGCGGTTCGGCGCTGTGACCAGAGGTGGGCGGAGCTTACCGTCCAGCCCTGCTGCCATTGGTCCGCTGCAGTGTCAGTCAACTAGCTGCGCTTTAAATGAAGCGGATTCGGTTCTGGGAGCCAGTCGAGTTGGATCTCCCGCCGTCTGGCATCACCATGGCCACGGTCCAGTCCTGATGTTCGGTACCGGACGGGCAGTATGTGAATAGAAACGCAAAACATTCAGAAAGAGAGAAAACTTTATTTTTTTTGAAAACGCGTCGGTTTTTGTTTTTGTTTAAAATCTTCCTCCCGGTTCGGACCCGGTTCTGTCAGACCCACCGGCTGCGGTCAACATGTTCCTGTCAGGCAGCTCTGTGGGCACCTTGTTATGGGTTTGGACCCCCCTTTTCCTGTGTCACCTGGCCCAGGTGTCGGCGCAGAAGTCTGGTTCCCGGGTGAGTGGATCCTGTTCGGTACCGACCGTCCGTGGGTGGTTCGGTTCTGTCAGCCGGGCCTGAGCGGGCCAGCTGCAGGACTCAGTTCTTTGACAACAAAACTTGTTGCACAGTTTTCAGTGTTAGTCAACTGGCGGCTCTGTCAGCAAAATATCTGTTACCTGAGGAACATTTCAGCTGGGTGGACACCACAGCTGAAGACACTGAGTCCATCAGTTCAGATGTAGCTAAAGTTTGGGGTGGTAGTAGCTGAGAGTCGCTGAAGACTTTAGCTGTTTGATGTTCTGAAAGTTTTGGTGGTGGTTTCACGCTGGTTGTCCATCCTGTTACAGCCTGGGCTCAAACCTGCAGCCTGAGGATTATGAGGCGGCAGCACTGACCGCTGAGCCACCACGGCCTCTTGAAGACTTCGGTTGGTTGGATCTTAATTTAATGTCTGCCGTTTATGAGACGTGGACAGGACGTTGGACATGCGCCGAGTGTTGCTGGGGTTGGAGCGAGACTGTCCTCCATCACAACATCTGTCCTGTGTGTCCCTCGTCCTCGTCTCACCTGTTCGGTTCCTGTAAGAAGGACCCTCAACACCTTCCAGCCACAAGAGATCTATCAGTCAGCCCAGGAACCTTTGAGGTCATGGATGAAGATGACTCGGTCTGTCTGTGTCCAACTGATACTTTACAAACTAAACTGTACAAAACTAAACTGTACAAAACTAAACTTTACAAAACTAAACTGTACAAAACTAAACTGTACAAAACTAAACTTTATAAACTAAACTGTACAAAACTAAACTGTACAAAACTAAACTTTACAAAACTAAACTTTACAAAACTAAACTTTACAAAACTAAACTGTACAAAACTAAACTTTACAAAACTAACCTGTACAAAACTAAACTTTACAAAACTAAACTTTACAAAACTAAACTTTACAAAACTAAACTTTACAAAACTAAACTGTACAAAACTAAACTGTACAAAACTAAACTGTACAAAACTAAACTTTACAAAACTAAACTGTACAAAACTAAACTGTACAAAACTAAACTACA
>NC_056518.1:31311910-31338933 GCF_014905685.2 Nematolebias whitei | reverse complement strand
AACTGTACAAAACTAAACTTTATAAACTCAACTGTACAAAACTCAACTGTACAAAACTAAACTTTATAAACTAAACTGTACAAAACTACAAAACTAAACTGTACAAAACTACAAAACTAAACTATACAAAACTAAACCGTACAAAACCGAAGGAGCCAACAAACAAAGGTCAGAAGCTGAAACTACCAACCAGACGACGTTCACTCGCTGATTCCCGGAGAATCCTGCTTGATCAGAAAAAATGGTTTCCACGCTCATTTGAAAGACTTTAGCTAAATGAAAAGCAGCCGACTGACCGAATCACAGCCGACAGCTGGACTCCACCATCGTTGCTGTTTTATCTCCTCGTAGGTCGACTTTTAGGAGGATTTACAAAAACTACAAACTGGCAACTTCAGTGTAGGAAAATAAAAGAGCCACCATGAAGTAATAAAAATAAAAAAAAGTTTTTTAAAATTTATTTTGAAATTAAAGGTGAAAAGTTATAATCAAAGTTTAAATTATAGTGTAAAAAAAAAAGCCTTAATCCAGAGGAGGTGAACCTACTGTGCTCCTGAACCCACTTGTTTGTTTTAATCCTTATTTTTGAGTCTCAAACACCGAGTGCTGACTTTCAACACCCAGACTTCCTGCTGGTCCAAGTTGCAGCATCTGTTGTACCAAACAGCTAGAGAAATTGCATTTCTTGCAAGAATGCAGTGTGAATGCTAATTTCAGAAGATCTTGCTGAAAAACAGCTGAAACTAGCTTAAAAACATGCTGAATTGTAGCTGAAATGGAAGAAAAAGCCTAAATTAGCAGAAGGAAACGGAACATATTTGCTGAATTATGTTGAAATAAGCAGAAATGAACCCAAAAATGATGAAATTAGCTAAAAAAAAAAAACTGAAGTTTAAACTACCAGAATGATGTGGAAAGAGCTGAAATGAGCTAAAAACATGTGGAATTAGCTGAAAAGGCTAAAAATGGCATAAACTGCTAAATAGTAGCTGAAATAACTGAAACAAGCATAAATATGCTGAAAGGCGCATAACAAGCTGAAGTTGGTAGAAATAATTTAATTAGGCTGAAAATAGCCTTGAAAAACTTGATATTTCTGAGAACAGCTGAAATTGGCTAAAAATGTAGCCGAAAAGGTAGATTAAGCTTAAATCTGCAGATGAAAACAGAAAATATACGTTTGCCCCATTAGACGGAAAGAATCAGAAATAAACAAAAGTGGAAATTATCTGAAAAACGCAGAAATGGGCAAAAAAAAAAAACGGCTAAAAAGGCAGAAAGAAGCTGAAATTACATGAAGGAAGGGGGAGCACTTTTTATTTTTGCTGAATTAAACTGAAAAAAGTTGAAATGAGTGCAAAAATGTGGAATTAGCTGAAATAGCTAAAATGAGCATAAACAGCTAATTAGTAGCTGAAATGGTAGAAGAAGCTGAAACACGCAGAAAACTGCTGAAAGGAGCAGAACAAGCTGAAATTAGCAGAAAGAAAGAAGCACAAAAATGTAGTTGGCAGAAAGAATCTAAAAGGAGCAAAAAAACAGCTGAAAGTAGCTGAAATAAAGTTTACATTTGCACAAAGAAGCTGAAAGAAGCAGAACGTGAAAGGAGCAGTAAAAGGTTATAAACAGATCTGAAGGATGTAAAATGAGCTCGATTCATTTTCTATGAGGATAAAAATGACAGAAAAGGCTAAATATTTAAAAAAGCTGAAGTTGCAGCGACACCAAAAGTCGTAGCAGGATTGTGCTGAAAGAGCTTGAAATGGGTTAAAAAACGTGGGACGAGAATTGCGCTAAAAAATGGATCACAGCTGCGCCTCTTTCCTCTTCCTGAACTTCTGAAAAGATCTTCCATGAATGTGTGAATGTTTATGCGCTCAGTGTTGAAACTCTTATTGTGAAGGACTGACGACTGTCGGGTACAACTAATGAACACAGTGGACGTCACTTCCTCTGGAATAATCTTGAAAAATGACACTTTTTAATCAATAAATTGACTTTTTCCTGTTTAATATTTATATTTTGTCTGTTTTTTTCAGGTCTCTCTTATAAATGAGTCCCCGAGGCTCAATGGGATTAACGTATATAAATAAAGGTTGAATATTGAATATATATATATAAATACCCTCCTGCAGAACTGCGCTTCAGCTCGTGACCTTGCGACCCTGATCTTGACCGAGCGAGTGTAGAAAACGGATGAACGGACTTTATTAGGGTGTCTGACCGTCCACAGTCCAGAAATAAATAAATAAATAAATCTGAACATGGAAACGTTTTATCGAGTGATTTTTGTTTTAGGACTCAAAACTTGTCCAAAGATCAATTCTAACGTCACGGAAACACCAGCTGGACATGTAGTCATCCACCGCTGCAGGTTCGCTCATGATCTACCTGACAGGACTCTTGATCTCTTACAGCAGAACTGGGCAACATATGGCCCGCGGGCCAAAAGTGGCCCCTGAACACTCGCTCTGCGGCCCCAATTTCCTTAATTGAAAGTAAAACTTTAAAATAAGTTGATGAAAACCTGCGTTTTATCAATGAAATTCCAGGACAACTGCATCAAACAGCTTTTTAGTCTTTTTATGTTTTAATTAAAACTTTTATTTAGCTTATAACAAAGATATTTTCACAAGATAAAGTTTTCAGTCTTGCGTTCTAAAGATTATTGGGGAGAAACGTTTTTGTCATGCTAACTATACTTGGAGAAAAAAGCCTGAAAGTTTCCTGACATGTTTTAAAGAAAAAGTATAAAAGTATTCTTTTAGATTTATTTCCAGCGCCAGACTGGAGACTCTGGCAGCGCTCTGGTTCTGTTCGTCTCGCAGTGGTTGCACAACAACGCTTTAGTTTCACTTCTTTTACGAGTGGTGCGAAGAGTGCAGCCAGGTTTGGATTCTGGCTAACGTGCGTCGTCTCGTGCATTCGTGAGTGTTTATAAAATCTTCCTTGTTAAGTGGGAGACTCGTTGCTCATCGTTTCCCGCTCGTGATGTCTTTACCAAACGCCTTGTTTGGATTCAGGGGGACGAGTGGACATCAAGTCCAGCCAAAAGTGAAGCTGATTAAATAAACTGCTGCTGTTGTTAAAAGCCTCGGCGTTGTTGTCGAGAAAACATTTCTGACCTCCTGAGCAGGCCGTGGGCTCTCTGACTGATGATTATCAGAGATTACCGTCTGCTCTGGATGTTGGGAATCCTAATAATCTGAGGACGACGGGAACAAGTCGTCCCTCACATGTGGACGCAATTTACAATATTTTACGTTAAGTATCTTCCAAACAATGAAAAGATATCAATCGATCCTTATTTGTCACTTCTGCACAGTCATGTTGTGGAAGTAACAAGTCCAGAAGGAAAAGCCAGACATTTCTCTCCCCAGGTCCTCCTGGGTGTTCCCAAGTGAGAGGATACTGGTAATCCCTTCGTTGTTCTGTGTGAGCCCAGAGGTCTTCTCCCTGTTGAATGTGCCCTTAAACCCCCAGAAGGAGGTGCACAGGAAACATCCTGAACCTCCTCAGCTGACTCCTTGTGATGAGGAGACTTTCCTGATCTGCTCCGTCTCTGCTTTCAGCTCCATGAGTCTGTGGGTGGATCAGGGTGACTCAGACACGTGGGAGACTTCAACTTCCCAACCAGTGACGTCTCAAAGTGGGACTTAGTGCTTTATTATAAAAAGGGGTTTCACCCATTAGGTTTGTGAGTCAGGAATGAGGAAGACGGCCAGACTGTTGGACTGGAAGCTGGAGGAGGAGCTAATGGACTTGAAACACTTTAGTTTTCAGTTCTTCGTGTAAACTGCTAGTTTTAATGTGGGCTGCGTAGTGATGTAGTTGTTAGCACTGTTGTCGTCTTTCTGTCTCATTTTTCTGTGTCAAGTTCCTCTCTTGCCTGCATGGCTTTTCTTTCTTCATTTGTTTGTTCTACAGTCCAAAAACATGTTTGTTAGTGTGTGCGGTGTTTTGCAGACATGTCGACATGTTTTGTGCAGCACAACGTTTTTGCATTGTGCAACAACATTGTCCTCCCATTTGTTGCTCACTGAACAGGAGGAAAGGGGAGCATATGGCACAGAGCACCGAAAAGGCGCCGCGAAGAGTTTGCGCTGGATAAGTGAATGTATTAAACTAGTGCTGCATACAGACTGACTGTTACGGAAGTATTTAACTGCTGTTTTATGCATCAATGACACGTGCCCAATGATGCGTGACATATCATTGGCCACTGGCACTTTTAAGTGGGTATACCAAAATTCCCTAACTTTTCTAGTGGGTATACGCCATATACCCATCACATAGACTACACCACTGGTTCCGACCTCCTCTGGGTCTGCAGCTCCATCCTCCTTACACTCAAAAATCGTCTCATTGTTTTGACTCAAACGCATCAAAACACACTAAACTACACCCCAACTATAAACCCCAAACACTCTAAATATCACAAATCTCTCAACCTTCATGACTCACTCCCGCTCTCGTTGTGACTTTATCGCGCTGAACTCCATTCAACTTCCGCATTTCTTCTTCCTGTAGATGTTTTTTTTTTTTTTTTGGAGCTTGGAGCCTCCGGCAGAAAGGAGGAGTGATGTTGTTTCATCTGTTTGGTGGGGATGGGAGGTGAAAGTGGAAGGTGATGGGGTGTTTTGTCCCTGAGATTGCCCGTCTTCGCTGCAACTTCTCGCTCTAACGCACTCGGATATGACGTTGATTTTCAGATAAAGATGTGACGTGGATTGTTTATCATAACTCTGCTTTTACTTGACTTAACAACATGATTTAAAAAATGTTGTGCAGTTTAAAGTCTGTACTTTTGATACAAATTAAAATAGTCTCAGAGCGACTGAAATTGGTCATGTGACTTATCATGCACTGGTGCGTTAATTGACACCAAAGGGGAAAAATCATTAGTTAAGAGTAGGTGGCACCAGACACTTGAGTAGACGGCAAAATCGCTGCCTGCCACCTGTTCCTGAGAAGATGGATACAGTATATTTTCTGGTCTAGGTCATTGCTGTAGTTGGCTGTATAATGGCTGAATGATGGGTGTATAATGTGCCGTCTGTGGTATTCTTGTTGAATGTTTCCCACCTTACATATTTTCCAAGTTATCTTGTTTACAAAATGCACGGATGGACAGAGGGTATTCCCAATTCCCCATTTTTCCTCTGAAGCAGGGAACATTAGACCTTTTTTTTTCAAAGTTTTTATTTAAAATTTTCTTTTCTAGACCATGCACACATTAAAATAAAAAAAACATACAACAAAATCCCCGCACCAGATACACAGGCACAGACATATTTTTAACATAAGACACAATTGGCTGCCAAGTGTCCCAGAATCTCTGGACTGATGTGCTAAGCTCCTGTACCTGTCATTGCAGTGGCTGATTGGGGACAGAGACGGTCCCTGTGGGACGGTCTGCTCTCGGACTGTGGGGAAGCCGGTGTGTGGTTCGGATGGACGGAGCTATGAAACCAGCTGTGAGCTTCAGAAAGCCCGCTGCAGAGATAAGTCTCTTACACTGGCACACCGAGGCAGGTGTCAAGGTGAGACGTGCAAAGATACTTCCTTATGTACAATAGTTCAGGACGAATATTAGAGGATGCTGCACGGCATCGGACAAAGTGAACACTAACGGCAGCTTACTGCCTGTCTCTGTTTTTGGTGCCTGCTCTGAAGGCTGGAGAGAAACTGCATAGTTTATTTTAGTTTAATGCTAAGATCATCTGCTGAAAAGATGTGTTGGCGTTCAGAGTATATCATGGAGATGACTGCGACTCCCACAGAACTTAGCTGAGTATATGAACCAGTGCCCGAGCTGTGTTGGCTCTTATCACCCATCTGTACAGGACGTCTTGAATTGGGTTGACTCCAAATGTTAACGAGCTGAAGATGTTCGTCCATTGATTATTTTCTGAACGTTTCCCTGAAATACATCCAGTGGTTCATGTGATATTTTGCTAACAAACACAACTGACTCCATTGTTTACTGGCCAAGTTTGAAAACCGTATGTAAAAATGTCTGTCATAGCAATTTATTTTTTAATCACAGCTAAACTCTGTCAGTTTTACAGATACCGAGCTAAATTTGATGTGTTACTTCACAACACACTCCGAGCGACACATTTAGCATTATACCATATGGGATTATGCAAAATGTTGTAGTGTATGAAGTTAAATAAATAGTCCTAACTGCACAAAACTTTGACTTTTTTGTCTTTCAGTGAAAACTTTTCAGCTTCCTGCGGCTCCAGCTCCAACTTCTCCACCTGTAAAGAGACACTCAGAGGTCAAAGGTCAGCGGGGGGAAACCCCTAAATCCTAGACATAGGCAGTTTTAATATTATTGAGTGTTGCCGTTTTGTATTTCTACAACTTTACAACAAAGTACAGTTATCAGAACGTTACTTTGGTTCTTGAAGCGGCGTGTGGTGAAGCTTCAGGAAATCGTGAGCAGACATTAAATAAATTAGCATTGTGGACAAGAGTTAGCTATCGGAACTAGCAACCAACAGCGAGGCTACTCGGTTACTTTTAACAAAAAAACAAAACAATTGTTGACATGTCACATGTAGCGATGTAAGCTCATCTGTTTATCAGGGACGTTTCAACCGGAAGTGAGGCTTCGGGGGGCGGAGTCTACTGTAGTTATCTGCTTTCTGATTGGCTGAGACAATTTGTCAGTTTTCTGTCCACGTCCTGGGCTCAGATCTCTTAACGAACCTTCATACTTTTCCCTTCATACTGTCAAAGGCCAGCAGATGTGACCCACGTGGCAACCTGCAGGAGTGAACAGTATTTTACTGACTAGGACAACAAACGCATCAGTGGTGTTGGTGTGCATGCAGTGTTTGACACCAGGCTGTCCCTGTCGACACGTTTCAGATGTGGGTCAGTCAAAGTGTCGTACTGAGAGGAGTGATGCTCTGGAACAGTCGAGGAGGCCCCACGAGTCCATCTTTATCCCAGAATGCAACGGGGATGGAACATATGCCCAGGTGCGTATCGGTCACACAGTGTGAAATGCACTCATTCTATCTTTACAAGCCTTTCAGGACTGGCTGCCAAGAAGTACTTGACCATGGAGTTCTCCACATGCCGGTTACCAAAACCTAGTCTAGATTTAATCCAACGGCGTCTTTCTCTTTGCCGCTCTCCCATTAATCTCAGGCTGGTGAAAAACTCAAGCAGCAGTGGTTGTACGCTCAGTCTCGCCCATCTCACCTGCTGAAGCTTATAAGTCCTTTACAGTGGTCTTTGGTGTCTTTTTATTTTTACTCATTTTTTTATAGAAATGTTCTTGGAACAGTTACAGTGTAGAAGTATAACATACAGTCCATCCTTAAACATTGGTTATTTTTCCAGGGTTCTCAATGTCCAGTTGTAAATGTGGTGTATTCTTTCTATAATAAGTCAATTTTCCCCATTTTTCAGTAAATCACACCTCTTGCGGTCTTGATTTGAGTTGGGGATGCACGATATTGGATTTTTGGCCGATATGCCGATATATTAAAACTTATTTAGCCGATAACTGATGCCGATACTGATATTTTTCCTAGACCTACTTACAGAGACTACACAGCTTTCTCTGCTGTGGAATTAAAATACTACGTTATTCTACATGGTCTTTTTCAGTTTGGCTTGCTACCAAATGCAGATGCCAAAAAGAGGTCTGATGCAACACTTCAACGTGGATTATGCTTAATGTAAAATTTATTCATGACATTTACTCTCTTTAACACTATGACAACATTCGGAACAGTGCATATTTGTAAATTTTCACAAATCTTAACCTGTTCACAAGTTTCAAGTGAAAAGCGCATTAGTGGTGCATTAATAGATATACTTGACAGTTCCTTAAATTAAAAATTTACTTAAACCAGAAGCCTTTTCTATCGGTGAGTTATTTTAATGGAATGTCTGATATTTAACTTTATCGCTAATATTGGCCGATACCGATACCATGCCGATAATATCGTGCATCCCTAATTTGAGTGCATTTCCATTGCAAATATCTCTTCCACAATCACAGCCACAGCTCCACGATCAGTGGATCCACTTTATGAACCATCCTTGTGATGGCTTTTTTACTTGCCATTAACAATATCCTAATAAGGTATTTATCCTCTTTTTGTATTATGTTACGTGTGAGATTTCCCAAATGGTGTTTGTCATGTTTTGGGTGTCTCATATCCTAGAATTGTTCCAAGCTAAGCCATATTTTATCCCAATATATTTTTCTTTGTTGACAAGTACTCAATATGTGTACACGATCTACATTCACGGGTCCACAGGATCTCGAGCACAGTTGTGTACTGGATATAACTTTCTTCCGGATCTTTGGAGTTATAAAAAATTTTACCATATTTTTACATTTAAATTCTCTCCAGATCCTGGAGCCGGTGGCCGTTCACTGCATTTTACATACGTTTTACCGTTCTTCTTTAGTTATTTGTTCCTGCAGTTTTTCCCCGTTTTTCTTTGATGTACAGAGGAAGTTTTCTTTCCTGCCATTAGACCTCTGTATAGAATTGACACTATTCATCTTCGTTTCCCTCGTAGGCCTTCTGAAATGCCTCAGTTCAAGTCTTATACTTCACTGAGATACCTTTTTATTTGCCAGCTGTTTAAACCCTTTATTATGTGTAACCGGTATGATCCTTGAATCCCACACAAACCAACTCGAGATCTTTTTCTTTCTCTAGTTTATATCGATCAACAACTGTATTCCGTCTTTCATTTGTAATTTTGGTTATTGAATCCAGTTGATTTCCTGATGTGCCCAGTAATCTTTTGTGTGCTATTAACTTTCTTACCTCTGTCGTTCATACTATTTCTAGACTTCTCTATCTTGAAACATGTTCATTGTTTCACCAGCATGTCAGAAGTCTGATTTGTGCAGCATTATTAGTGCAAAAATCTTTTTCAAAACTCCCCTGTGTGTTTCTCTTAGTTGATGTGACACAAAGTAGACGCTCCACTTCATCAGTCGTCAAAAATAATTTTATTTCATTTGCCGTCCTTGTGTTGCGTTTATTGATAAAACATATAAACTTTATGTGCATGCTCCACCTCTTGTTTCCTGTTTTTGCTGTATTTTAATGCAGCGTTACAGCAACACGTACATGGGGCAGTTACTGCAGTACTTTGGGTAATTTTCAGCATTTCCATGTGCATGAATATATTTGTAGAAACATTGTCGTGATAATGAGATATTTCAGAAATGATGAAAAGTTTTTTGACAATAAACATTCCCATGTGTTCCAGGCCTAAGAGTATGTCTTTATTCACCATCATTTATTAAGTTATATTAAAATATATGCAAACCTCATTAGTGTATTTGTTATTTTCCTTCCTTGGACAACTTTTACTACGGTAATTGTTTTTTATAATGTGTGAGTGTTTTTGTTCAGTGCCCTGAGATGACCTCTGTTATGATTTGGTGCTTTATAAATAAACTGAATTGAATTGATTTCGCATATTGACCTCCTTCCTCTTTCCTTGTTCAGGTTCAGTGTCACACCCTGACGGGTTACTGCTGGTGTGCGAACACCGATGGTAAGCCAGTGAGCGGCTCTTCTGTGCGCAACAGGACACCGGTGTGTTCAGGTAATTTGGCAACTTGTGGACGAGATGAAGCACCTTGGCTTTGCTTGTTTCACCTCCACCTGAAACACAAACTTTGTGTGCTGAACAGATTCAGACTCGGATCTGGTTCAATGGTTCTAGTAGACTTTGTTGGGGTGCAGTAGCAGAAAAACGGAAACGAGAAACTTCAATGACTTCTGATTTGTTGGATGTTTCAGAAAATAATGGTATCTTGTCCCTGGGCTGGGACTGTTGGGGAAACTCAAACACTCAAAGAATGGCCATATTTTAACATCAGTCTTAAAGATTTTTAATGTTTTAAATGAAGTGACCAGTGAACCACCTCGTCTACCGGGGAAAACTCCAACAAAGGCACCAAGTCGGGGGTGATAAAAGTAGACACAGTGGACTATACCATTGTACAATGCGCTGAAGAGTGGTAACAGATTTTTAAAAGACGTAGCTGTATCGTATTGCCGGGCGGCATAGTGGCTCAGTTGGTAGAGCTGTTGCCTCTCAGTGAGAAGGTCGCCGGTTCAAATCCTTGCGGGGGCCTTTCTGGGTGGAGTTTGCATGTTCTCTCCGTGCCGTGTGGGCTTTCTCCAGGTACTCTGGTTTTCTCCCACAGACCAAAAACATGCATGTTAGGCTGATCGGTAACTAAATTGTCCCTAGGTGAGAGAGAGTGAATGATTGTTTGTCTCGTTTGTCCCTGTGATGAACTGGAGACCTGTCCAGGGTGTCCCCACCTCTCACACAGTAACTGCTGGACTTGGGCACCAGTGACCCCCCCGAAATCTAAAAAAGAAGAAGCGGGTAAAGATGATGGATGGATGGTATCGTATTGCCAATATCAATGGTGGATATATTTTTCTTTATATTACTTAAAATTACAGTTTTTTTTTTTTTCAAACAATGTATGGGGGGGGGGGGGTCCATCTTAGTATTTCCAAATTTTTTGGTGAGTTCCAGACAAACAAGAAAATGGCAACATGTTTATCTCCTGTCTGTCCTGCAATAGGTCCAATATATTCTGGGTTTCTTGCAAAGGTATGTAAGAAACCAGAAGCAGAATGTGTTCAGCTGCTGCAACTGGACAAGCAGAACTCGTTTCCTCTCCGATAGCTTTTGTTTTCATGCTAAACACCCCGCAGACGATGACCCAATGAATGAGCTCACATACATTTGCAGGAAACCTCCGTGAATTTATGGGAGCTAATGCTGGGAAAAGTGGATTGTCAAGTAGTAAGTTTCCTTTTAGGACCCTTCACATCATTTCCCCTTTGTCTTCCTGTTCTGATTGGTTGCATCTTCTTTTTTTTTTTTCCACTCAGTGCATCCATGCATGACACCAACTACTTGCATGCTCAGATTGAAATAATCTGAAACCTTGAGCTTTTATTTTGGTAAAGTTTTTACGGCTGAAGGAGATTGTTCTTGTTGGTGTGAGTATGGAGCTAGTTCAGCAGGTTCAGGGTGGTCAAACAGTCAAATACTAACAGAATGCATTCATTACCCTCAGTGTTTAACACTTTGTCATCTGTAGAAATGTTGTTTTTCTGTCTTTACTAGTCACAAAAATGCAAAATTCATTTAAAACATACAGTTTTGGAAGAAAAGTCCTAAAATATACTGGTTCTAGCTGCTGTCTCCCAGGCTCTGTTCATGTTTCCTCCTGTCCAAACACCTCTTCCAGGGTCAGTAACCGATAAGCCAGCCGGGCCACCAACCACTGGGAAAAAAGGTGAGTTGAGATCTGTTGTTTGTTGTGTGTCTGTGTGTGTGTATGTGTGCATGCTTTGCAGAGACTCACAAGTTCAAAATGTTTCCTGATCTGATTTTGTTCCAGCTGATGCGTTCAAAGTCCATATTTGTGCAGCATAAAGTGCTGCTTTAGGAAATGAGATGTATAAAGTCCGTGAAGCATTGCAGTGGGGGGGTTATTAACAGAGAGGACAGAGTTTAGTTGGAGTTTTCAGTAGTTACAGTTCTTTAAACACTTGGCTTTGTGAAATCTGTGGACAAGTGTACTTACCTTGGTAAGCAATGCTGCTGGTGATGATGACGCAAACGCCAGACTTGAAAACCAACTGCTGCTTTTGGTAGACTACAGAAGAAAGTATGGACCAGACGAAGCTTAATTTAAGGGACAAAGATCAAGATCAGGACCATAGGCCTGACCACCCTCCTGTATGGCTGTGAATCATGGACAGTCTACCAATGCCATGCAAGGAAGCTGAACCACTTCCACACCACCTGCCTCAGAAACTCCTTGGCATTAAATGACAAGATGAGATCCCAGACTCTCAGGTCCTAAGATGCATTGGCCTGCACAGCATCTACATCATCCTGATGCAGTCTCTGCTTTCTTAGGGATCCGATGCCACATGTCCTGCCTAAGAGACTGTTCTATGGTGAACTACAACAAGGGATGTTCACACAAGGAGGCCAGAAAAAGCGCTTTAAAGACACTCTAAAAGCCTCAATGAAGGCCTTCGGCATGTGAAGTGATAACTGGAAGCAGATCGTTCAATCCATCCATTCAACCATCCATCCATCATCATCCTCTTGTTCCAAAGTTGAGTTGCAGGGGCAGCAGCTTGAGCAGGGAGGTCCAGACATCTCTTTCCACAGCCACCTCTTCCAGCTCTTCTGGGAGGACTCCAAGGCGTTCCCAGGCCAACTGAGAGACATAGTCTCTCTAGCGTGTCCTGGGTCTTCCCCGGGGTCTCCTCTCAGTTGGACATGCACAAAGCACCTCCTTAGGGAGGCGCCCAAGTAGCATCCTTACCAGATTCCCAAACCACCTCAACTGGCTCCTTTCGATGTGGAGGAGCAGCGGTTCTGCTCCAAGACTCTCCTGATAACTGAACTTCTCACCCTATCTCTAAGGGAGAGTCCAGCTACCCTGCAGAGGAAACTAATTTCAACCACTTGTATCCACGGTCTCATTCTTTCAGTCACTACCCAGAGCTCATGACCATAGGTGAGGAACGTAGACCGACCGGTAAACAGAGAGCTTTGCCTTACAGCTCAGCTCCCTCTTCACCACAACAGACCAACACAGAGTCCACAATACTGCAGACTGCACCAATCCATCTGTCAATCTCACGCTCTATTCTTCCATCCCTCATGAACAAAACCCCGAGATACTTGAACTCTTCCACTTGAGGCAGAACCTGACCCTCGACCCGAAGAGATCAATCCACCCTTTTCCGACCGAGGACCATTGAAGACCGTTCAAGACACAGGGAAATGGCAAACATCTGTTAACTATGAAGCAAACGGGAAAGCTGCAGCTGAGCAGCACAACCCGACCCCCAGCAGCGGCCGCCATTCGCTGTCCAGACTGCCACAGAACAATCTGAGCACCAAATGGCTTGACCAGCCATAGATCAACCCCAACCCCAGAATGACAAGTTGGTCTGCCCCCACATTTCTGCTTTAATCTGCTGGTGTGTACTTTAGAAATAACCTTTCACCGGGACGTGAAGCCGGAGGTGCTCCACGGCAGGCGTTCAAACACGGCTTCAGTGCTTTTGAGAAAAGTTGAAGTTCACAACGACTTTATTTTAAAAGAAGCTGAGCGTTTGTCATTCATCAAGCCTGTGGGACCTGCGAGGAAACTTAAAACTCCTGCAAATGTTTCAAGAGATTGAAGAGACTCCCTCACAAATGCTGTTCGCCAACGAGTCGTACAGTCCCAGCCCGATCCGATGCTGTTTATAGTGACCTCTGGAGTTAAGTGAGTGAGTAAACCTTAAAACAGCCCAAAAGTTATGAATGTGTGTCCGCTGATTACCTTAAGAGTTTCATCACATTTTCTCAAGCAGTTTATGAGATGAACGCATGCGGACACACAGGCATGCATAAATCGTCTGCCTTTCATGGCAACAGGCGATTTAAAACGAATCAAAATGTATAAAAATATATTAAATCTTTGGTTAGTTTCAGTGTACAGTTGTCCAAGACCAACTCAGGCAGAGATGAATCGAACAAAAATGAAAACGTTGGTAATGTCTCTTTGTTGAGTGTCTTCCAAAATGTTCTGTTTGCTTTTGTCTGAATTGTTTTCTAAAGAAATGTTTCAGGTTCTACCAAACTGCACAGGGTGAGTATTCTAGGCAGCTCAATCACAGCGTCATATCAAATCTGATTCAGCCTGTCTCAATATTTACTGTAGCTTGTGTAAAAATGTGATCGATAAAACAATGCATTTGATTTTTATATTAGAGTAAACTTTGTTACTGAGCATGCACTTGAATTGTCACATAGTAGAAATGTGTTTTTCTCTCTCCACAAACAGCCAAAGTTTTAATGCAAATTCTTGCTAGTTAGAACTCCATCTGGAAACATAGGAAATACTTTTTTTTGTATTATGACAGTGCAGCTATATGAACTGGGGATTACACCGCAAGTGTTCTCGATTTAGCCAAGAAGGCTAATTTACATCTGTGCTCCTGGGTTTGTTAATAAAAAATAAAAAAAAACATATGCACTAAATTAACTGGACAAATGCATTTAAAGAAGTACATAGAATAAATTATGTACAGGTTAATAGTCATCACAGGTTTGATATTTCTTCAAATAATGTTTCCAATGAGCCTTAAAGGTGGAATAGATTGAATACTTTGTTAAATTTGGTGGTAAACTATTAAAATATTTACATCCTTTGACTGACGGCTGTTACAAAGGTTGTACATCTATATGGCACCTTACAGTCACCTCTAGTGGTGGTCCCTGTACTAAGATCACTTCCAGCCCTGTGTTCGGTTCATTCAAGGCAATCATGTAAAATCTTACATAAAAAAACAAGTATATTCCTAAAATGTAATAAGTTCTGTTTTTCCAAATATTACTAAGATGAATCAAGAGTGGCTTTTGATCTTAAACTGTTAGGACTTAAAAGTGCTTTTGATCTACATGTGAATGACTAAGTAATAGTACAATCATTATGTGAGAACAATTATTGAATATCCATCCATCCATCTATCCATTCATTATCTTCCACTTGCTCTGAAGTCGGGTCTCGGGGGCAGCAGCTTGAGCAGGGAGGTCCATACATCTCCTTCCACAGCCACCTCTTCCAGCTCTTCTGGGAGGACCCCAAGGTGTTCCCAGGCCAACCGAGAGACGTGGTCTCTCTAGCGTGTTCTGGGTCTTTCCAGGAGTCTCCTTTTAGCTGGCGCCCGAAGAGAGCATCCTAACCAGATGCTCGAACCACCTCAACTGGCACCTCTGGATGTGGAGGAGCAGCGGTTCTACTCAGTGTCTCTCCCGGATAACTGAACTTCTCACCCCATCTCTGAGGGAGAGTCCATCTACCCTGCAGATCAAACTCATTTCAACTTATATGGACGTATTCGTACAGTGCCCTGAGGTGACTTCTGTTGTGACTTAGTTGGTGCTATATAAAGAAACTGACTTGAATTTTAAAGAGCTGGTCCAGCGTTCCATGGCCAGCATGGAACCCACATTGTTCCTCCTGGATCTAAGGTTCAACAGTCAAACTTCTCCAGAACCCCTGAATAGACCTTACCAGGGAAGCTGAGAGTGATGCTCCTATAATTGGAGCACACCCTCCAGGCCCCCTTTTTGAAGAGGGGAACCACCACCTTAGTCTGCCAATCCAGTGTCACTGCCCCTGATGTCGACCGACTCAGTTTCCTCTATGGAAGACGTGCCGGTGGGATTGAGAAGGTCAGAGAAGTATTCCTTCCACCTCCTGATGACATCACTGGTTGAGGTCAACAGCACCCCACCTTCAATGAACATAGTAAAGAGCTGTTTTCTCCTCCTCAGCCACCTGATAGTTTGCCATAATTTCCTCAGGGCTGACCGAGAGTCTCCATCCAAGGCCTCACCAAACTCCTTCCACATCCAAGCTTTTGCCTCAGCAACAGCCAAGGCTGCTTGGCCTTCCAGTACTCCTCAGCTGCCTCTGGAGTCCCACCAGCCAACAAGGACCGATGGGACTCCTTGACAGCCTCCCTAACCCAGGGTGTCCACCATTGAGTTCTAGGATGGTCACCATGAGAAGCACAGAAAATCTTGTGGCCACAACTCAAGGCAGCTACTACAATTTGAGGTGTAAAACACGGCCCACTCAGACTCAATGTCCCCCGCCTCAGTTGGGATGCGGTTAAAACTCTCCCGGAGGTGTGAGTCAAAGATCTTTCTGACAGGTTCTTCTGCCAGGCGTTGACGGGTTCTTCTGCCAGGCGTTGACGGGTTCTTCTGCCAGGCGTTCCCAGCAAACCCTCACTACATGTTTGGGTCTACCGGGTCTGTCCGGCATCTTCCCCCGCCATCTGTTCCAACTCACTACCAGGCGGTGATCAGTTGACAGCTCAGCTCCTCTCTTCACCCGACTATCCAAAACAAATGGCTGCAAATCAGATGACATGACTACAAAGTCAACCATCGATCTACGACCTTGGACGTCCTGGTTCCAAGTGCACTTATGGACACCCTTCTGTTTGAACATGGTGTCCGTGATGGACAAACTATGATTAACACAGAAGTCCAACAATAGAACTCTGCTCGGGTTCAGATCAGAGAGGCCGTTCCTTCCGATCATACACCTCCAGGTCTGCTGAAAAGGCCCAGCAGAGAATGCACTTCCTGAGAGAGCTCAGGAGGAACATCACTCAGACTGCTGGTCTCTTTTTTTCCGATGCTCCATAGAGAACATCTTAACTTACTGCAATGTGTGGTATCTTAGCTGCACAGTGGATAGGAGGAAAGCACTCCAGAGAGTTATCAACACAGCTCAGAAGATCATGGGCTGCCCTCTTCTCACTGGAATATCTACACAGTTTCTGCCACTTCAAAAAAGCCCACGTCATCTTAAAGGACATGTCTCACCCTGGACATGATCTGTTTGAACAGTTACCATCGGGGAAAAGGTGCAGATCAATCAAGACAAGAACAAACCGATTTAAAAATAGTTTTTATCCGTCAGTCGTTGCTGAACTTGACAAAAAGCTGTAATAAGAACTGAATAAGTGCAATAAGGGACAACTAATGCAATAATCTGGTGGTATTGGGGTTTAGGGGTTATTCTGTGTGTGAGTGTGTGTGTGTGTGTGTGTGTGTGTGTGTGTGTGTGTGTGTGTGTGTGTGTGTGTGTGTGTGTGTGTATGCCCAGTCATGCTGGTGCGAGACTGATGTATAGTGTGGGTGTTCGGAGGCACTTTGGAGTGGCTGCCCCATGTTTTTCTGTTATTCCATCTTTCTTTCTGACTGTTTTTCTGTCTGTTTCTCTTGGCCGGGCCATGTGCAAATCCCAATCATTCAACAGTTCTGGAGAGTAGATTGTATTAACCTCAATAATGGTAGTCTCTTTCCGTTTCTTTCTCACTCTGAACCCAGATGATGGCTCCAAACCTACACCCACCATGGAGACCCACACCCCCCCTGAGGGTAAGTCTTCTTCAACCAACCCTTATAACAGTGTTGACTTGTCCGTATATTAGACCGATGGTTCTCAACGGGTCAGAGTGACCATCACCCCTTAATGCCGAGCTGCAACCCAAATCCAGAAACATTTTTAACTTGTCAAATATATTGAATAAAAAGATGGTGCAGTTTGATGATTGTGAAATATTATTTCACAGTATCCCAAAACAAAATCATGTTTAGTTCAGTTCAGATTATTTATAAAGTACCAATTCACAAGAAAAATAATCTTAGGACACTGTACAAAAACATCACACATTATACAGCACCAATTGGTAAAGGCTATCTATTTAAAGAAGCTGTAGACCATTTCAAATTTTCACTTCATCAGAACCTCCCATCCTGAATGGCGTGATGGTGACAGTGGAAATAAAAAATTCCATTTTAACAGAAAGAAACCTCCACCAGAAAGATACAAAAAAAAAACATAATGGTGGTACCAGGTGTAGTTTATGTGGTCTAATTCCCTACAATACAGCTGAACACAGACATAAAAACGTAGACGCCTCATTGAGCACTGAATTGTACGTCGACGCCATTTTGAATGTGGCGGAACTTCCGAGCAGTTAATACAAAGAAATGGACAGAACTCCATAAAGCGCCGTTCTACAAAGTGTTTGAAGTTGTTGACTGTCATTCACACACACTAATATACTGTATTTGGAAACCAAACAGGCACCAAAGACTACATTTGTATTTTTTAAAAGTTACTGTAAGTGCGGCAAGCTCTCACTAGTCTAGAAAGCTCTTTCGTTCGCAACACATTTCTTCAAAAAAGAGGTCTTGAATCCAGCGATTTATGTTTGTGTCTTTACTGGACATAATTAGAAGAGATGCACACAAAAATAAGCAAACGTATTCAAAGCAAATAGAAAGTGATGGTCAAAAGACTGTTACTCTTGGGGTGCCAGACTTCCACAAAAGACAAATGCTTTCATCCTCTTTAAACCCATTAGTCAACAGCCAATCAAAAGGGACCGCGTAATAAGCTTAAACACAATTACAAATGCTTACTTTCTTCAAACGGCAGAACCACAACTATAACCCACATAATCAACTCAAGCAACAAAAATAACATTTTTATTAAGTTTCAATTATTTATATGGCTCCTACAGTTACAAAAGTTGTCTTTATGAAGTTCAGTCCGTTTCCTTGTATTGGTTGACCGGCAGTTCCGCCACATTTAAAATGGCGGACGCTCTGACTTACCGCTGCAGCGGGCCAGCCCGCTCAACGGGGCATCTACCTATTTATGTTTGTGGTTAAACAGGCCAACATTAAAACACAAGCTTGCAGCGACCACGTGCATTCACATGCACGGACCAGTTTTTTTGCATCATTTTGGGACCTGACTCCCGCAACGTGGAAAGGAAAAAGTGGATAAAGATAATGGATGGGCGGATGTTTTGGCAGCTGTGGATGAGTGGTTAGAGTGGTCGTCCTCCAATGTGAGAGTTGGGGTTTCAGTTCCAGCAGCAGCCACATGTTGAAGTGTCCTTGGGCAAGACGCTGAACCCCTCATTATCTCTGTGTCCCATCACTGTACGAATGTGATCTAAAGCTCTGATTAGTCTCTACAGATTCAGATGATCTCTGTAGAGATCTAGTAGAGTGTTGTATGAATATGTGTGTGGAGGTAAATGATGGCACAGATTGTTGTAAAGAGCTTTGAGTTTCTTCAAATACTGTTCATTTACCATATTTACTGTTTCTAATTTTATTGATTTTGCACATCAATAGAATTATCATGAATTTAAAATTGAACTGTAGGATCCTGTTCCTGACAAAAACACAATTTTATGTATTTTTTTTTTATTGCAGACCTTGATTGATAAATTATTAGTGTTTTTAATTAATTGCCGATTTAAATGTTTTGGAAGAACAACTCTTGATCGCCCTAATGTATAAAATGATTGTTTCTGTTGCTGCAGAAACAACCGCTCCAACGCTCTGGATGAAACATCTGGGTTACAAGGAGAATAAACAAAACATCTCCACCACCAAAAAGCAAGGTGAGAGTGCAGTAGAATGTACTTTTACATCTTCACAGAGCACCGTTGGGAGTTTTTTAATTTTTAATTTTAACCATGCTGCAATTTTTTTGTATAACTCATACGTAACGGCTTACAAATAAACTGTTAACTATTCACTCAGTTTATATAAACATAAGTATTTTAGCTGCACTGTGAGAAAACCTCACATGCACGGAGAGAACACACAAACTCCACAGAGAACGGCCAAGTCGAGAGTTGAACCTACAACCTCTTAACTGTAAAACTGAAGTGCTAACAGTAAGCTAGCGGGGAACCCTAAATTTTGTCTCCAGGCAGAAACATGCTTAAAGATTGAAGGTTGAGCTCAGCGAGAGACTCTTCAGGAGCAGTTTGTTTAATAACTGAGGAAAATTAAGCACGTTTTTATTTTTTTACCACGATTCATTCAATTTAAACCAGTAAATTTAAAAAGTCCACTCAGAACTTGTATTTGCTTTAAAAATGAAGGGTAAATATCATACCTCGTTTAAGCTTACACTGATAATTTTCAGTATTAATCTTGTGTTTTGGTTTCGTTACATGGTAATTTACAGAAATGGTAAATTCTGTGAGTTACTGCTTAACGTCAGTGTGAATTATTGAAATTACATGTTGCACTTGAATGCAAACGACTGTGTGAGCCGCAGGGACTGCTTGGTAGACCTGGGACAGAAATGGGCAGACTTCTTCAGGTTCTGTGTTCAGATGGGTTGCCCATGTTGGTTTTTCTCTTTAGTGTTGGTGATGTATTAAAAAAGGGGACAGAACTTCCTGTTCAACAAGTCCCTTGGTCATGAAACTGACAGTAAAGCATTGTAGGGAGGTGTTTGGGCATGTCCAACTGAGAGAAGATGCTGGGGAGGACCCAGGACATGCTGGAGAGACTGTCTGCTGGTCTGGGAATGCTTTGAAGTCCACTGGAAGAAGTGGTTGTGGAGAGAGATGTCTGGACCTCCGTGCTCAAGATGCTGCCCCCCGAGTCCAGAATCCAGAACAAGATGATGCTTGGGTGGTTGGATGCTTGGGTTGATGTATGTATTGTTGGATGGATGATTCAATGAATGTTTGATGGATGGTTGGATGGATGGATAATTGAATAGATGTATGGATGAAAGGATGGATGGTTGGATGTATGTATGGTTGGAAGAACGGTTGAATGGTTGGATGGATGGTTGGAAGAACGGTTGAATGATTGGATGGATGAATATATGGTTGGATGGATGGATGCATGATTATATGGCTGGATGGATGGATGAATGGTTGGATGGATGGATGGAGGTTGGCTGGATAAATGGGTAGATGATGGATGGTTGGATGTATGTATGGTTGAATGGAAGAATGGTTGAATGGTTGGATGGATGGTGAACATCTGTAAGTTTTAAAATCTTCTAAATTTAACCAAATTCAAGATGGCCACTGCAGCTGATCTACCATTTCCAACACAAGTGTCTCCGACTTCCTCCCAAGAGATTCTGAGGCTTGTTTAGCTGAGATGTCCTCAACACGTACTGAGCATCAACATGTCTCGTAAGGCAGGACTGCGGTGGCCATCTTGAATTTAAAACCTGTCAGGTGATGATCATTATAGCCTTCACTTCTTTCATCAGTCACTTGTCTAAACTTTCAAACATGAATTCATCCGGTAGTTTAAGTCCTAAAGTTGTTCTTTATTGAACTTTTGTTTATGTGAGGGGACGTTTGTCCCAGCACAGCGAGGACTCAGACTCAGTCCCTCCTCCAAGGGTGCAGTGTGTGACCTCTGACCTCTGTTCCTGTGTGGACACTTTGTTTTGATCCTGTTTGAGCTCCAAGTCCAGAGTTGGCAGCAGTCCTCTGGAGGTCACCTCAGTATTCAGTTTGCTTTATGCAAAGCCTTCACGCAGAGACCTTTCAACACAACCATTCACACTTTTAAAGTCCTCAGTCTGAACTTTACGTTGCCTTTCTGTTCATGAAACTGGACCATCTCCGAGTTGCCGCCTCCGTCTCTGGATTCTCGGGACTTGTGATGAAAAGAGACACGAAGTCTGTGTTTGTGACATTTGTTTGTTCGGGCGCAGAAAGCCGAGTCCATTTCTCAAGCAGACTCTTTGTTGCCAAACTTTGACCAAATGTTAGACGGTGTGTGAAGCAGAACTTCCAGATCCTCAGTCTTGGAGACTGTTGGCAGAGGATTGTCATCTGAGAGAATGATTCTGTCTTTAAAAAATGTTTGTTTGCCTTCGTTTTATTATATTTTGCATGGAACGGCATTTATTTGTCACTTTTCACCACAAAAGCGAAGCGAGCAAGAGAATCCAGTAAACGAACGTGTTTAGAAAGACGAGCTGAAGTTGTGTTTAACCAAACTTCTGTTTGTGTTGCTCTGCCACCAACGAGCCTCCTCGGCTCCTTCCATCTAACCACGCAGCTGTTTGAGCAGCACTGACGGCTTTCTGGAAACAATATTGGAGTGATTACTTCCCAGTTGAAAGCCAATGAAGGGAAGTGAGGAGGAGACCGTGCATGGAGACGAGGGGGAGGTGTGCAGGTTTAAAAAATTATCGGGGGGGGGAGCGGAGGGGTAAAACGTGGAAATGAGGATAAAGGATGGTAAAAAACAAAGCTGCCTGGCTCTGCGCCCAGACAATGATAGTCAGAGAGGAATGCACAGATTCAGTCTTTTCATCTTCACCATTATCTCCAAGGAAAGTGAGCCAACATGGACTCAATCATCTGGGTCGGTGACCGTCAGTGTCTCATCTTTCAGTTCCTGCCGGGACAAGAGAATTAAAAATAACTTGATAGCAACCAATCAAAGACTGTAGAGACGAGGCGGGCAGAGGGGATGCAGATGGAACTTCCCGTCCAACCAAACCCAAAGGGATCACCGGCATCCAGCCTTTTTCCATTTCTATGTACAAAAACAGTTTTCTTTTGGAAACCTCAGCGCCTGGTAACCTCTGGATAATAAACAGGGCTGAAGAATCTGCATGTGAGGGAGGCTTGGCGAGGACAGCGCTCCCAACACCTCAGACTGAGTCTTCACAGAAGAAAAGCGTTCATGGGGGCTCCGAGGTCGACAACGTGTTGGCCAACGCGTCTTGGAAAGTTGACCTCGCCACCCCCTCCTCTACATCTGCCAGCGCCTCCATGTCTGCTTGTGTTGATGTCACTGAGCTGGAGACAGCTTTGTCCAACACGCAGATAACGTGTGATTCTGAAACGTGCACAGGAAAATATTTCTTGCACACCAGGAGGAGTGGGATACTTCTGACATGGGCTTTGTTCTATCTTAATTTCTTTAATCGAGTTAGAGAGGTTATTTAATGTGTAAATCTTGCCCTTTGACGCAACTTTTTAAAATGATCAAACTAAATAATGCATGGATTCCTGGTCTGAAAGATCCATCCATCATCTTCTACTTGTTCCAAAGTCAGGTCGCGGGGGCAGAGTCTTGAGCAGGGAGGCCCAGACATCTCTCTCCACAGCCACCTCTTCCAGCTCTTCTGGGAGTACCCCAAGGCGTTCCCAGGCCAACTGAGAGACGTCGTCTCTCCAGCGTGTCCTGGGTCTTCCCCAGGGTCTCCTCCCTGTCAGACATGCCCAAAGCACCTCTCTAGCAAGGTGCTCGAGGAGTATCCTTATCAGATACCCAAAACCTCCTCAACTGGCTCCTCTCGATGTGGAGGAGCTGCGGTTCTACTCGGTCTTTCCCGGTTGACTGAACTTCTCACCCAATCTCTATGGGAGGGTCCAGCTACCCTGCAGAGGAAACTCATTTCAACCTCCTGTATCCACGATCTCATTCTTTCAGTCACTACCCAGAGTTCATGACCATAGGTGAGGGTAGGAACGTAGACTGATCGGTAAACGGAGAGCTTTGCCTTACAGCTCGGCTCCCTCTTCACCACAACAGACTGGTACAGAGTCCACAAGGCTGCAGATGCTGCACCAAGTCATCTGTCAATCTCTCACTCCATTCTTCCCTCATTCGAGAACAAAACCCCGAGATACTTGAACTCTTCCACTTGAGGCAGAACCTCAACCTGAAGAGAACAATCCACCTTTTCCAACTGAGGATCATGGCCTCAGATTTGGAGGTGCTAATTCTCATCCCAGTGCTTCACACTCCGCTGTGAACTGCTCCAATGAGAACTGGAGATCACGGCACGATGCCGCCAACAGGACCACATCATCTGCAAAGAGCAGAGAAGGAATCCTGAGGCCACCAAACCGGACTCGCTCTGCCCCCTGGCTGCACCAAGAAAGTCTGTCTATAAAATTATAAATGGAATCGGTGACAACCGGCAGCCCTGGCGGGGTCCAACTTCCACCCTGAAGGGGTCCGACTTACTACTGGCAATGAGAACCAAACTCCTGCACCACTTGTATAGGGACCAAACAGCCCGTAACAACAGGCCCTTAATCCCATACTCACAAAGTACCCCTCACAGTGTACCCCGAGGAACATGGTCGAAAGCCTTTTCCAAGTCCACAAAACACATGTAGACTAGATGGACAAACTCCCATGACCCCTCAAGGATCCTAGTGAGGGTAAAGAGCTGATCCAGTGTTCCACGGCCATCATGGAACCTGGACTGTTCCTCCTGGATCTGAGGTTCGACCAACGATCTGCAAGGTCGTTATTAATTAAACTTTAGGTGGAAATTCAAAAGTAAAACAGATTTAGGAGGCAAACTATGTAGATATCAGCTAACATCTCAATCCTGAAATTTTCTTGACTTTATCCAGACAAATTCATATTTAATTTATTTATGTTTTTATCCAGACCACATCACACGGGTTTACTTCATGGGGTAAACATTTCAGATTCTGTCGAATAAATGAGTAAATGTCGAGTTGAGCCAGGAATTTTACAGAGAATTTGTCTCGAGTAGTGCGTTTCAAACAAAGAATGGGTTTTATTTTCTGTTTAGATTAGGAGCTCAATGTCTGTCCACTGAATATAATTTACTGACCTTTATTTAACCAGACACATCCCACTTTAAAAGCAGTCCTAACGTGCAGGTTCTTGGACTGTGGGAGGAAACCTTTCTCCTCATCCTCTGGGTGGAAACGTGGATACGACTTGGTTGTTGTGTGGCTTCTGTCAACGTCAATTTTAACTTTGTGAAAGCTAAAGTACTTCTAAACACTGACTTTTTAATGCAGGAGATGCTGCTTGTATGTCTGTGGCGTTCACGGTCAACACAGAATGGCAGGTCCAGGTGTAAAATACAGTGAAGAGAGCGGTGATCACCTGTGGCGGTCTTGTTCTTTGTGTCTGTCCCAAACATCTGTACCAGCCTGTCAGGGTCTGAAGACGTATGTCCTTCCATGCTGTAAACGGCCTTTCAAAGTTCTGCCCTTTACTTTTCTCAGGACGATATTCATTTGTTTTAAAAAGGACTCAGAACAGTTCATGTCTGCATCTAGACACATTCAAACAAAGATCCTAACCCCCACCTTAAGTTCGGACAGAGCTGAGGTCTGTCGCTGAGCACAAAGGTAGCAGAGAGCGTCTCACTTCAAGAGGTGGGAAATATTGTTCTCTAGGTCAGACTGCTTAAAGAACGGCTGTCCGTTTGTTCCTGCTCTGAGCGTGCTGGTTTCTCTGGTTTTGCCTGATTGAGTCATTTTCTCCTGGTTTTAGAAAAAGGTCCTCCTTGCGAGCAGGAGAGACAGATCGCCCTGGATTCAGCTGGCCAGAGTCCGTACAGCACAGTTTTTGTCCCCGACTGCGGCGCTGGAGGTCTTTACAAGGCGATCCAGTGCCACCAGTCAACGGGCTACTGCTGGTGTGTTCTGGTGGACACGGGCCGACCCATTCCTGGAACCTCCACCAGGTAACAAGTGTTTCTTTTCTCTCTTTACTTTAATAACTCTTATTTTTTACAGTGATGGTTGCACACACCTGGTCCAGCTGTGCTCAGTGACTTGGATTTTAGGAATACTGCCATTTTAAATATGAAATTAAATGAAACTGAGGAGGTTCAGGCACATCTGAACCTCCTCAGCTGTTTGTGGATGTGGAGGAGCAGCAGCTCTACTCCCAGTCTCTCCTGGAGACCTGAACTTTAGAAAAAAATTGTCATATTTAATATAAAAACATACATAGACATGACCAAGAATCTGAATATTCTGAAATAACAAGCGTCAACAAACCAAACGAGTTGTATTGATGTCCAGATTTTTTTTTTCTTCTGCACTCGCTCTTGTGCAAGGCGGACACCTCCTCTCCCTCTCCTGTTCTCCTACTGCTTTTTTGCTCTCTGTCTGTGTATCGGAGCTCCTATTTTACACATCTTATGAAACTAAAACTACTGTCATGGATCTGGTCAGCTGGACTTTTCAACGCAATCGGCAAAATCTTTTCAACAAAGCGATATGGTCCTGGAGAGCCCTCATGCCCCGCTGAGACTCACGC
Source organism: Nematolebias whitei (assembly GCF_014905685.2). NCBI lineage: Eukaryota > Metazoa > Chordata > Actinopteri > Cyprinodontiformes > Rivulidae > Nematolebias > Nematolebias whitei. The sequence continues at coordinate 31,313,445 of NC_056518.1, read as the reverse complement.
GGCAAGATGCGTCATAGATCCTTGGGGGTTTGGGAGCTGATGCATCTTTCCGTTCTGTCTCAGGAGGATGCCGAAGCCGTCTATATAATTGGATTTATGAAAGCAGGATTTCTACTCTCTGGCATCGGTGGATTCCTGTTATCGGCCATTAAGGAAGACGATGGCAGCAGTTTCGGCAATGGTAAAACTGCCAAGTCTGTTTGAAGGTTTGGTTCATGCTTTGAGTACTCAAAATCAGCTGATTTACAAGATAAACCGTAAGATAGAAGCGATTTGTGCAGGCCACCTGCAGCTTCTGGGACTCACCAGCATGTTGGAAATGACCTTGGAGGAGGCTCGTAGGCACAGACCAGTAGAATGCCCACTAATCTGGCCATTGTGGATTATCTGAATCTGACTAACCCGGTTGGCCTCGAAAACAGGCTGACATCAAATTTCTCCTGGGCTATGTGTAAACTAAGGAAAAGCTTTGTCTATCCCCCCTCCCCCCAATCCCCCGAGAACTTCTGTGAAGGCTTATCAGAACCGTGCCGGCTGACCAACATCTTATCAGGACTATGGTCTATCTGGAAGTGCTTCATGAACATATCTCACCGCCTTGCCGTCAAATGCATATGTAATGTTTGTAAATGTGCTGCTGGCACAGAGTTTTTTGATGTCTTAAATTGTGTCCTGATGGGACAAGGTGTGAAGAGATCTTTTTTTGTAATGCCACTATCCTATCCTCATTGTATTTTTCCCCTTTTCTATCTAAAAAAGTATTCTGAAAAGGATAAGGGTCGTCCCATAATTGTCGCATCCACCCAATAATTGCAGCGTCCGCCCAAAAATCGCTGCCCAGGTATTGTCCCCACCCAGGCGCGTATCCGCTTAATAATCGTCACCCAGGCGCCTTCGCTTCTTAATCGCCGCCCAGTCGCATCTCTGCTTGATAATGGCCACCCAGGCACCTTCGTTTATTAATCGCCGCCCAGTCACTTCTTTGCTTAATAATTGCCGCCCAGTTGTGTCCCTGCTTGATAATGGCCGCCCAGGCGCCTTCGCTTATTAATCGCCGCCCAGTCGCGTCCCTGCTTGATAATGGCCACCCAGGCACCTTCGCTTATTAATCGCCACCCAGTTGTGTCCCTGCTTGATAATGGCCACCCAGGCACCTTCGCTTATTAATCGCCGCCCAGTTGTGTCCCTGCTTGATAATGGCCACCCAGGCACCTTCGTTTATTAATCGCCGCCCAGTCACATCTTTGCTTAATAATCGCCGCCCAGTCGCGTCCCTGCTTGATAATAGCCGCCCAGGCGCCTTCGCTTATTAATCGCCGCCAGTCGCGTCCTTGCTTAATAATCGCAGCCCAGTCGTGTCCCTGCTTGATAATCGCCGCCCAGGCGCCATCGCTTATTAATCGCCGCCAGTCGCGTGCTTAATAATCGCCGCCCAGTCGCGTCCCTGCTTGATAATGGCCGCCCAGGCGCCTTCGCTTATTAATCGCCGCCAGTCGCGTCCTTGCTTAATAATCGCCGCCCAGTCGCGTCCCTGC
>NC_056518.1:31306139-31311900 GCF_014905685.2 Nematolebias whitei | reverse complement strand
GCTTAATAATCGCCGCCCAGTCGCGTCCCTGCTTGATAATGGCCGCCCAGGCGCCTTCGCTTAATAATCGCCGCCCAGTCACGTCCCTGCTTGATAATGGCCGCCCAGGCGCCTTCGCTTTCCCATTCGCCTCTGCTCTTTACATTCAGTGTGTTTCACCACTCACCAGTTCAGCCTCCTCACACATGCTGTATCTCCCTGAGCCTCTTTCAGGTTTGAATCGGTTGTGCTGCCACTTCTGCTTTTTGTTTTTATTAGATAAATATATTTTATGGAGATCTTTGTGTCCAGTCTGCATTTTGGATCCAACCCTCCTGTGACTGACGGGTGAATAATAAAACCCAAACCTTCTTCAGAAAAGAAAATTATAATTCAGATTAGGTTCGGTTGCAGATTGCAGTGTTTTCTCCTCTTTAATACCAAATGGAAACTGTGTGCAGACGGTGAAAAGAACTGGCAGCTTACTGTAGATCGAAAAACAAAAAGTCAAATGAGACACACATGCTCACTCATTTTATTACATTTGAAACGCACAGATTCAACCGCCAGGAGAAAATGAGTCACACCACCTTAGGTTATGGTTTAGAAACAAACTGTACAATTATTGTTTTAGTGCGCATTAATAATGAAGGTTGGTCTTCTTCACGGAGTTGTACCATCTTGAATCAACTCAGTTCTCCAGTTGTAGATGCTCGTCCAGTCCTTCGTCCACTGGCTCTTGAGATGTTTAGGTAACAACAATAATTTACTTCCACCAATTCAGATTATTCATGTAGTGCCACTTTACAGCAAAGGCTCTATACAGCCACAGTACTTTAAGTTAAATCTGGATGAGGTCTACTTAGTCGGTTTAGCCCAACTACAACACAATCTTCATACAATATAATAATCTTATATAATATGCTGTATACCGTAATTTAATCCATTCACAAACAGTAGAATATGAAATGCCGGACAGTAAATGTTATTGAGCTAAGGAAGCTAGCAGATGGTGAAAAATCATTTTGATGAGTGCTCGACCACAAGCTGCTGTATTCATCCCCATCTGCTCACAACAGACTCATGTTCAGGCTGCTGTTTAATACACCATGTTATATTACATCGTTATTGTTTAGCATATATTTTAGATCCTTGGATACGGATTCTTTTTATATTTTTGCCATTTCTGGGTGTAAATGGGACCTTGAGTACAGTTTCATTCCACCTCTTGTACCACATGTGATGTGAATGACAATAGTCACCTTGAATCCTGGAGGGAGGCATTTTATCCACCACCAGGTGCAATGGAGGAGTCGGGGTGGCCAATGGTGGCCTTGGCCCTCGTAGATTAATCCTTGGCCACCCCACTCTGTTGAAGAAACTATACTTTAAAGCAATATAAAAACTAGAGAGCAAAGAATTAACCCTCGTATCTTCCTTTAACTTTATGACCCTTCATGTTCATGAAAGACGAAACAATTCAACAAAAAGAATCCGTCCAGAGGACCCGATTTAACGGTAAGTTTTTACCTGGATTATCGAGCATTAACTTTGATGTTAGAAGTTTATTCTTTAGTTGATGTGAAGAAATGGGTCGCTGCGCTTCAACAAATTGTTTCAGCCACGGTGTGACGGACGTGTGGGCACCGTCTGGATAAGGCAGTGCCATTCAGCGGGCACGACTCTGTAGACCTCATCAGTGTTTGGTCCTGTGATCCCTGAAGACACGCCGCCTCTCAGTTCTTCTTTTGGTGACGTCGTCCTGCAGCTCCTCAGCTGTCTTCGTCCCACAGATACGTCCAGCTGTACGCAGCTCTTCATGGACAGATATGTGGTGGACCTGAGGGGTCATCAGAGCTGATTGTTCTGAACTGTTTTACTGACCTGACCTCGTTTTCTTCTCGGTGAGGATGGAGGAGCTCCCTGAGTAGTTCACTCTATGCTCCTCCTCTGTGTGCGCGCCTCACAGGCGTGTTTCCTTCTACGTGTGACAAAAATATAAGAAACTCTACAGTTTCCATCGGAGTGAGGCTGTTCTGATCCTGTTGGAGGTTAAATGGGTACAGAAGCATTAAAACCAGGACAGCAGGACTCCACAACAACACTTGGCCATCAGACTGTTGAACACCTCCCCTCCAACTCAGAGACGTACCCCTGAACGCCTCACAAACCTGCTACAGTCAGTTGCAATATGTATAAACTGTGCAATTTTTATTGTTTGTTCAATTTCATACATTCATTATCTTGAATTATCCATCAGTCTCAGTATTGTATACTTTTACGTGCACAGTCCTTTTTAATCACGTAGTTCTTCTTTTGTACACGTTTTGATTTGATTAGCTACATATCTTTTTACAAACTAGTTGGGTAGTTTCATTTTTCTCCCTCCGAGAAATAAATAAACTTTAACGTGCACTGCGTGGTGTGTAGTCAGAATGACAATGAACGTCTGTGTTTCTACTAAAAGAGATTTTGTCCCTCGTCATGAAGCAAAGAGGGGGCTCGAACAACAAGTTGGCGTGGCTGCATCCAAGTGTAAAAGGTCACAATTGAAAATGGGGTTACATCATCAAAATCCAAGATGGCCGCCACCATGCATGTAAACCATCCGTCCATCTTCTGCTTGTTCTGAAGTCGGGTCTTGGGGCAGCAGCTTGAGCAGGGAGGTCCAGACATCTCTCTCCACAGCTTGTTCCTGCAGCGATAACGTTTGATGAGTTCAGGCACAACGAAGAGTCCAGAAAGATTTTAGGTTCTTCTGTTCAGTTCAGATTCAGTTCCAGGTCCGAGGACTTGTATTTCCTGTAACTGAGCCAATCTGTCCACATGGAGGACGAACTCATTTAATGTGTTTTGTGTTTTCTATGCGACAGGTACAAGACCCCCGAGTGTGATGAAGATGCACGAGCTCAAATAATGGAGATGGAAGATCCATTCCTGGACAGACAGCTGACAGGTTCCTCGTTACTTCTTTTACCTTCTTTAAAAAAAAAAAACAGTTTAAAAAACAAAGAAACCTGGACTTTTATTCTGTAGTTGGACATTTTGTTTCCCATCACTTTCTCAAGTCAAAATTTGGAGACTGAAGTTTCAAGCTTTTTAAACTGGATGATACATTGAACCTACATGCAGGTTGACATCCCTCCCCTCCCTCCAGAGGGTCATCAGGGTCTTTGTTTGGCTCCAGAGAGGTTTGGGTCACCTGATGACTGGCTGAGGATCAGTCTGTGCTGCTCTGTAGGTTTTGACCTCCTCCTCTGTTTAAAGATGGCTCCTTCACCTCCTCTCAGACCATCTGTCCTCTCTGTCCAACATCTGGACCTGCTGGTCCTCAGCAGAGTGTCCCTTGTCCCTGAGGTGTAGGTGGACCTCTGAGTCTGGTCCTGAAGAGCTGCTCTCCGATGTTGAGCCATGCGTCAGTGGAGACGTTTAGTTTCTCCACTGCAGAGGTCTGAACGTTCCTGCAGACACCACACGGTTTGGGTTGGGGGGTTCTGTCCTTTGGATGGACCTGCCTCTGAGGGTCTCGTTAGGTTTGAAATGGACCAGGATGATGTTTGGAGAAAATCCCTCAGAGGTTTTCAGATCTTTCAGCAACAAATGGGATGACAGAGTTTTTGGAAATATACCGTTGGGGGTGAATAAACTGTATAAATGTATGAGTAATGAGTATTTATTGTAGAAAACAACCTTTTCAATCCTTTGTTCTCCTCCAGACCCCCTCGGTTCGGGCGCTGGAACTCTTACCTAACTGTCCATCTGGTGGTTGACGGAGCGGAGCGAGCTCCTGACTGTGCAGCAGATGTGCGGCAGCTTTTATGGAAGGTGCAGGTGTTGTGGGCTGCGAGATGTTTTTATGCACCGTAGGGTGATGTTCTCAGAACCGCCAATACAAAACTCGATATTTACTGGCCTTAGATCATGTCGGGGAGAGTAACTCGAAACTAAAGCGTGCGTTCCTGTTTGAGCAGCGTCAGGAGTTAAAGACGAGTTCAGCTCCGTTTATCTGTTTTAATCCAAATTTCACTGCAGAATCTGTGATTAATATGATTGAAACCACACTGAGGTGTGTTGAAGCAGCTGTTTCTGTACAGCAGGAAGGTTGTGGGTTCGACTCCAGGTCTGGGTGGTGTCTGCGCACGTTTCCTCCAGGAGCTGCAGTTCCAAACACCAGATGTTCGGTTGATTGGCAGCTCTAAATTGCTCCTGGGTGTGAATAGTTGTTGTCCTGAGATGGTACCTTGTGGTGTACCTCGCCAGGGTCTTCCTCACCTCTCACCTCTGGAGACAGATGCCAGGATCAAACTGGTGAAGCTCTTGTGTCACTGGCTGCAGCTGCCAGTGGTGACTGATGAAGTGAGTCTTCAGAAGGTCTTACATGGTGGGAACAAAGCAGGTGGAGCTGGGCAACAAAATGAGCGTAGCCACAGATAAATAAGTCTTTGCACAAAACGCAGCCCCACGACTCGCTGTTCAAGAAGTCAGTGAGACTGCAGCGGAAAATTCATGCATTTTCTCACAAGCTTCAGTCGGGTTGGAGCTGCTCCCCCCCCCTTAATCCAGTTTAGCTGTTGTAAAAAATGCTAATTGGTTTCACCTGGTGGTGCAGCTGACCACCTTCTACAGACCAAGAGAAGGAAAATACGTGATCTCTGCAGATGAAACCACGGATGTTCAGCTCAGGAGGAAGAGGAGACAAAAAGTTGGGTGTGAAAGAACGACAGATGGAGATGTGCTGCTGTGTTGGACGTTAGCTCATAGAAGACGGGAGACGGAGGGAAACGTTTGCACTGGTTAGGTAATCCATTAAAACCATACATCTGGGCAAATAAAGGCGCTACCCGAGCATTCAGAGTTGTAAAAGTTCGCAGGTCTGAAGTGCTACACGGAGCTCTGCACGCTTCACCACATGCTCGTTTCAAGTCGTACCAAACAACCAAACCGTCGCCTCCACTGAGCGGGATCACCTGAAGCTCGGGACAACGATGGAGTGATTACTTGCAGCAGTGCCAGCTGTTTTCTGCCTGAGGTGGCTCATGCTGATTTAATGGTGTGAAGGCTTTCACTGTGCTGTGATGCAGGTCATTGTTCTTTATCTTTAATCTGTACCAGGCTGCCCAGAGGGGAAGAAAGCAGAGTTCATTACCAGCCTGCTGGATGCCCTCACCACAGACATGGTGCAAGCCATAAACTCACCGGCTCCCTCTGGTAGTGGGAGGTAAGGAACGTCCAAACGATCAAACAGATGGTTCATGGGTGATTCTAAATGGAAAGTGAAATATGAAGTTTCTCCAACACTTTATTCTAAATATTAAATACAGTAGTCCCTCGCTACTTCGCGGTTCAACTTTCGCGTTTTTCAGAGTAAGATTGGACATGACGCACAGTTGGCTGATTTATGGATGAGCCACACTACCTGCATGGATTGTTTTTTTATTTAAAATAAATTATTTTAAATGATTTAGTACCTGTGCGCAGCCCACAGGCGCAGGGAGAAGCTCCCTCCAGCAGCGCGGATCAGATCAGGTAGGCGCGCGTGACGTCGTCATGTTGTGCTGGCGCTCCTTGTCACTGGGTTGTCACACAAAAACAGCATCTTTTATATCGGTGAGTTATTTTGATGGAATGGCCGATCTCCGATACTGAACTCTAAGCTAATATCAGCCGATAATATTGTGCATCCGTAGTGTTTAGAGTTTAGAAACATTGTTTAGAATATTGCAAGAGTGTGGGAAAAGTTTAAAACGCCTTTATATATATATATATATATATATATATATAT
>NC_056518.1:31305650-31305739 GCF_014905685.2 Nematolebias whitei | reverse complement strand
TATCTGGATTATTGAGCATGCATCAGGTTAATAGCATCTTAGTTATCTGGATTATTGAGCATGCATCAGGTTAATAGCATCTTAATTAT
>NC_056518.1:31293300-31305640 GCF_014905685.2 Nematolebias whitei | reverse complement strand
TTAATTATCTGGATTATTGAGCATGCATCAGGTTAATAGCATCTTAACTTTTGGTACAGGTCCGCTGCACGACGTCGACAAACTTTACACAAAACTGTGGGAAAACAGTGGAGATCAGTGGAATTTGGATGAAGTCCATGAGAAAACCTCTACAGCTCAGACACATCACTGTAAGAAGATAATTCAACGTTTAAACGGGTCACAGGAAGTTGGACTACATGACTGAACTGCTCTTTGGACACCTTGGACAGTTTAAGATCGTTACAGGTTGTTCCACCGACGGTTGACGATGCCCCACTAACTTCCGAGCAGCAGCTGCATATTTGATTCCCCTCAACATTTACTCAAATGTTCTGGTTCTGAATGCTTCGAACCTGTCGTTCTACTAGATGACCTGAAGCTCTGACTCTTACAGTTCGTTTATAATTACAGAGCTTACTTTAACCTGCATCTTTGAGGAGCTGGCACTGGATATTCCCAGAGGTACAGTTTGGTGTTGATGCCATGATGTTTCCTGTCCTCTGCCTCTCTCCAGGTTTGTTGAGCCCGACCCCAGTCACACTCTGGAGGAAAGAGTGGTCCACTGGTACTTTGCCCAGCTGGATAACAACGGTAGCCATGACATCAACAAGAAAGAGCTGAAGCCTTTCAAAAGGTACTTGAAGAAGAAAGCCAAACCCAAAAAATGTGCCCGCAAGTTCATCGACTACTGTGACCTGAGCAGGGATCGAGCCGTTTCCCTGCAGGAGCTGAAGGGCTGCCTCGGAGTCGGCAAAGAAGGTGAGAGGGGACAACTGGCCATATTAACTTCTGAATAAAACAAATTTATAATTATGTTATATTTAAAAGTTAATAGCAAATGGGTGTTGGCACCGAAAGACTAGAGCTGGACGCCAGCCTTTATACGAGAAGCAGCTATGAATGGATTTGGGGCGTGGCACCTGATTTTATGCATTAGTAACTATTTCATGTTTTTTTCAGACTGTGCATAATATTCACAAACTTAAAAACAGCATACTCTAAAACTAAGTTATACACCTCTAAAATTTTAACAATTGTTGTTTTTCTCGTTTTGCAGGCAGCTCCGTATCAAGTAGCGTCCATGGGACAAGACAAGGACCAAACTTATTCAGTAAGAGAAACCAGTGCGCTCTCATTAGCTCTGTAGTTTCCTCCCTCCATTCCCAGGATGTAACGGTGGAAAAAAAACAAACTATTTGTAGACTTCGCCAGGAATAGCAGTTTATTAACACCAAAAGAATTAATTGCTAAATGAAAACATGAACAAAAAAACAAGTGGGTGATTTCTTTCCTCGTGCGAGCTTCCAAGGATTAAAAGAAGACCAGATGCTTCACAGTACAAACTTAAACGAGGAACAATTTTAAAGAAATGTGCTGCTGCCATCAAATCTAAAATGACTTATTTAGACCCCCTTCAAAGGCAGTGAAGTTCTTTCGGACCCTCTCTGTACTTCATCAGCATCCTCAAAGCAAAGATGGCGTCTGTGGTGCTCTTTCTTGGCATGAAACCATACCGCTGCTCACAGTCGACTCATCTAAGTCTAGCTTCCACAGCTCTCTCCCAGATCTTCATTGTGTGACTCATCAGCTTAATTCCCCTGTAGTTGCTACATCTCTATTCATCACTCTTGTTCTTAAAAATGGAAACCAGCACACTTCTCCATTCCTCAGGTATTTTCTCACCCTCCAATATGCCATTGAATATTTGAGTCAAAACCTCACTGCCATCTACAAAATATTTCCAAACCTCCACTAGTACGTCATCAGGTCCTACTGCTTTCCTCTTCATTTTATTTCAAAGCTTTCTGAACTTCACCCGCACTAATCTTTCCCACTCCTTGGCCCACAGTTTCTATGACCTCTACGCTTCTTTCTCTTTCATCCAGGAGCTCCTCAAAGTACTCCTTCCATCTTCCTTTCACTCTCCTCACTTGCTAGAAGATTACCAGCCCTTCTTTTAAGAAGCCTAACCTGCTGCACATACTTTCTAGCCTGATCTCTCTGTCTTCTCTTCGTAGTGTCACATCAATATCTTGTTTTTGACAGAGAGTTGTTTTATAAGCCTGAATTTTTACACAAAAGGGCCCTTGTTTGGTTAGCTATTGGATTCTTTCTCCATACTCTGTGCTCTATGACTGATGTCACAGCAGATACAGTTTTATAAAGTATTAGAAGGAACATCTCTTTAAAGCTGACTGGACTTCCCCTTTACGCCATGGAAATTCCTCAGGCTAATTGTTGTCGTCTGTATCAAAATGCATCCTAGAGCAAATGGCCCCTAAAGTTTTATTTTATGCTCATGCAGCGTAAAGCGTGCACCAAAGATCTACTCGCATGCAGGGCGAGCACAGATTTATTGGGTTCTGGACAGATCGGGATCCTGAACAGAAAGCTCAGCCGTAAATACTTCATGAGGCCACAGAAGCTGCAGAAGTGAAGTCAGCTGGACGTCTGATTCATTGCTGATCAGGATTAGTATATGCAAGAAGCACACCTTTACATTCCTACCATCACAAGTCGCAGTCAATCTCCTACGCGCACACACACATGCAGACAAAAGCACACGAGGGACCTCTGCTTCGCTTTGACAACCATCTGTAAGCAATCTAAGCTCTTTACTCATCTCCTTTTTCTTCCGGGGCTCTCCTTCGCTTTCTGTCCCCCCCCCCACACACACACACACACAGATGAATGGTGGTCTGCAACACTAAACTGGACTTCAGAAACTTTGATATTAATGTAAAGAGAGTGCATGTTTGAACTGTGCGTTCATGACGCTCAAACAGGTCATGTGTTCGATCAGCCAGAGACTTTTATGATTCAATAAAATGCACTACTTCAGGGCTATTCAACTGGTGGCCCGGGGGCCGAATCAGGTCTACCGATGAACTCGGTTTGGCGCACCAATGGGTTAGTTTTTAAATAAAACTATTTTAAACCATAAAACAAACAACAGCTGGATGTCCGGCCCCTGAGCACTTGGCTTTCTGTAACTGTGGCCCCCTGAGCAGTTTAGTTGAACAGTCTTGCACTACTTGGTTCTGATTTTTGATCTTTCTTTGTCCTTGTCCTCACTTGTCTCTCTGTCCCAGTAGGGCGTCTGGTGTGAGAGGAAAAGTGTCCAGATGATATCGGAGAACACCATGGGAGGGCACATCAAGATGGAGCACAAATAACAACAAAACCAGGAAAAAAATGAAAAGCGACACCAAAATATTTGCACTTTTTCCTTTCTATGACATTTTACTTGTTTTGACAAGTTTTTTTTTGTTAAAGTGTCTGACCCTTTCAGGATGGACAGTAGATCGGTTACGGCTCACCACTGGACAAGTATGTCTTTGTATCTGTATAAATCCCATTTGTTCAGTCTGCTGGTTCAATTTGTCCCTACTGACCACCAGAGGGCGGTGCTGAAAGCACTGAATGTTCCCATCGTGCATGCGCTGTTCAAGTACTAAACAGTACCAACAGAGTCACAGCTGTGACGTATCGGATGATCAGTCAGAGGCTACATAGCCTGACGTCATCCAAGATGCCGTTCCTCTTTTCTTCTCGCTTTAGGTTTGTTCTATTTCTGGGGTTACAATACGTAACCAAGGTTTTGCATGGCATCAACCTTTTGGATCTTGGATCATTTCATTGTCGTCAGACAACCCGTTGGCTGGAGTAGCGGTGTGTCGCCCTCCTAGGGGCTGCAACGGGTTGATCTTCGTTCAAGGTATTTCTGCTGGTTGTTGGGGATGACAGCGGTTGTGCCTCCTCTCCCAACTCATGGTGTCGGACTACTGTGTTGTGATGCACACACTGGTTACTATTGGAGCTTAGCTAACGGGTTAGCTTTAATTGGTGACTGGAACGTCTCACCTCCCAATTTCAGCCAACTTTCTGATGGGAGTTCTGGGTTGAGCTAACTGTGTTAGCCTTTCGTTTTTGTATTGGGTCTTAGTGACAGTAGCAGTAGTAATGGCAGCGTTTTCGCCCCTTCTCCCAGTTTTCTGCCTTTGTTGAGTCGCTGTGTGGCAACACAGAAAAAGATAGAAAAAATCGCTCCAAACACATAAATATACTGGAGCTGCTTGCCGTGCATTTGGCTTTCAGGCACTTTCTACCCCACCTGGAGGGGAAACATGTTTTAATTCGACCAGACAACACCTTTGTTGTCTACCACATCAACCGTCAAGGTGGCACCAGGTCAGTGCAGCTTTTGAAGGTGTCCAGAGATCTCCTGGAATGGGCCTCTCCTCGCCTGTCCACTCTGTGGGCGGTGTACTTACCAGGGCAGCACAACCAGGTCGCAGACTCTTTTCCGCCAGGTGCAAGCTTCAGGAGAGTGGTCCCTTCACAGCGCCGTAGTGCTCATGATCTGAGATCTGTTCACCACGGAGGAGTCGACTCATTGCCCTCTATGGTATTCCCTTACAGGATGCTTTGGCTCATCCTTGGCCAAGGGTCCTCCTATACGCTTTTCCACCCCTTTCTCAGATTTGGTCTACTCTTCAGAGGGTTCTCGAGGAGGGCCACAGGATGTTGCTGGTGGCTCCGTATTGGCCAGCACGGCCATGGTTCCCACTGCTATGGAGTCTGTGTCATGGCGTCCCATGGTGTCTTCCAACCAGGAAGGATTTGTTGTCTCAGTTGGGGAGACTGATATGGCACCCCAATCCCTAACATCTCCGGCGGCTCCTGTCAGACGCACCATTTTGAGCACCAGGGCATCATCTACTCATCAGGAAAATGAAAACAGGTGGTGGTAAATGGACTGTACATGGACTGTACTTGTATAGCGCCTTTCTATCTTATCGAGATACTCAAAGCGCTTTACACTACAATCTGTGTCCTCATTTACCCATTCATACAGCACTCTACTAGATCTCTACAAAGCTAATTGAACAAATCATTCTAAAGAGACTAATCAGAGCTTTATCACATTCAAACACCGATGGGACACACATCGGAGGCAACGACGGGTTCAGTGTCTTGCCCAGGGACACTTCGGCATGTGACTACTGGTGGATTCGAACCCCCAACTCTTGCAATGGAGGACGACTGCTCTAACCACTCAGCCACAGCCGCGGAGGTGGAGGCATACACTGGGGCTACTGCTGCTATGAGACCCTCAGAGCAGCTGTTCTTGTGTTATGGAGGCCCTAGGTTGGGTTGTCCTCTTTCCAAGCATTGTCTCTCCCACTGGATTGTGGATGTCCTCTGCCACGCCTACGCTGCAGGACGCTGCTCCTTGATGGTCAGCGTGAAGGCACACTGGAGCGTCTCCGCTTCCTGGGCAGCTTTGAGAGGGGTTCCACTGGAAGCGATATGCGCTGCTGCATCAAAGGCTTCCCCGAGCACGTTCACCAGGTTCTACAATGTCAACGTGGCCACCCCTCATCCTCTGGGCCAAGTTCTTCTGCAAGGGTCCTCTGGGCCTTCTCAGTGAGGTATGTGCTCAGGATTCATTGTGACATTGCTGGTATTAGTCATTCAGGGCTTTCAGCACCGCCCTCTGGCGGTCAGGAGGGATGAAATGGAATGAAAGTTACGTATGTAACTACGGTTCTATGAATCCCAGATGACCGCCAGAGCTTCTCTGTCACTCAGAATCCTTGCATTCTTCGAGAAGATTCTGTAGGAACAGCGCCTGGAATGACGTCGGGCTCTAAAGCCTCTGACTGATCATCCGATGTGTCACCGCTGTGACGTATTACTTCTTGAATGGCGGTGCGATGGGAACATTCAGTGCTTTCAGCCCCGCCCTCTGGCGGTCAGCCGGGATTCATAGAACCGTAGTCGCATACGTAACTTTCGTTTCATTTCGTCTCCATGTAACTCTCACAGACAGTTTGATGTGTTGTAAATATGTTAAACGTGTTAGAGACCCTGTTAGGAATACTGCAGCAGCTCCGAGACGAATCGGATCAGGTTTCACTTGACGAATCTGGAAGTCTTTACAGGTCTTTGACACTTAAAGTCCCTTTTGTGCCATCCAAAATGTATTTGTTGTCTGCACTAAATGTTTACATTTGAACAGGTCTGTAAACAAAACACAATAATTACAAACACATTTTAAAGCAAAAGGGGAATAAGAATTATTAAGACGTTTGTATAAAAAAGAATTCATGTGTAATTAATAAAGGTACTTTTACTAAATCACTGAGCAGCATGTGACGGTAAAAGATTTAATTTGGGTTTGTCTTTAAGAAAACAAAGGCTCAGATCACTGATTAAAGAAACACTGGAATGAAACACTGCGGCGCTGGGCAGGAGTCCTGGCAGCCATCTTGTAAGGAGTGATGTACGAGTCCAAAAACGGCCAGAAATAATCATTTTACTTAAATAAACGCAAAGTGAAAACAGACAAGTGTTCTGTAATGAGCTGCCCGACAAGTCCGATCAGAGTCACCGGAAGTGCTGCGATTATTGCAAACAGAACCGGAACAGAACCGGGCTTCAAGTACTGTACGTGTTTGATTACACCAACCAGAACTTTGCTTCCAGGTCTAATAACTTCGAAAGAGGAGGTAAATTTGGGGTGGAGGATATAAATAACGAACCACTTTTTATTACAATTTTATAAATTTTTTACATTCATTTTTAACTTTTGATTCTTTTAAGACGTGCAAGGTAAAAAATATGTGCACTGAAACGGATTTCCAATCTGAAAAGATCAAATTTTATTGATGAATATATAAATATTTAGTGTGAGGACAAACGTAGCACAAAAGTAAGGAACTGTATATTTAAGTTGATTATTTCTTTATGTCAACACTTCTGGGCAATAAATCATAAACTGTTGGAGGGCCTGTTTATTGTCCATCGCAGGGCGGAGACATTAGACATGCGCTCTGTCCATATCGTGTGCATGTTGAGTTGAAAAACAAGCGAGTTACCGACCTCCATTAAGTGTGCGGCTGCGTCTAGGCGTATGAAACGTCGTCCATCATCTTCTGAAGTCGGGTCTCGGGGGCAGCAGCTTGAGCAGGGAGGTCCAGACATTGGCCTCCTCTTCCTGCTCTTCTGGGAGGACTCCAAGGCGTTCCCAGACCAGCTGAGGGCGTAGTCTCTCCAGTGTCCTGGGTCTTCCTCTGGGTGTCCTCCCAGCTGAACATGCCTGAAGCACCTCCATAGGGAGGTGCTCGGGGGCATCCACCTCAACTGGCTCCTCTCGACGTGGAAAAGTCTCTGATTTCAGCTTTTTTTCACATTTCCACGTTTTTGTGCTCGTTTTTGCTTCTTTCTGATTTCTTATGCTAACATAAGCTTGTTCTACCTTTTCAGCTCATTTTAGCTGTTTTCAGATTAATTCAAGTTTTTCTTGGTAATTTCTGCTATTTTCAGCCAAATTACCTTCCTTCTGCTAATTTCAGCTTATTTCTGTTGGTTTCAGTTATTTCAGCTATTATTTAGCTGTTTTTCTGCTAATTCCACTTTTTTTGTTCATTTCAGCTCTTTGTGCTCTGGTAGTTTAAGCTTCTTTCTGACTTGTCAGCAATTTTCCGCAATTTTTTTTTATGTTGCTAATTTTAGGGTTTTTTTTAGCCAATTTCCTAATTTTTGTGATAATTTATGCTTATTTAATCCTAATTCAGCAAGTATGTATTTCTGCATTCTTCTGTTAATTTAGGCTTGTTCTTCCATTTCACCTACATACATTTCAGCTTTTTTTAAGTTAATTTTAGCTGTTTTTTTTAGCAATAAGCGTTCACACTGCATTTTTTCAGGAAATGCTGTTTCTCTAGTTTCCCTTGGGTTGAGCTCACGTCCAGCCCTGAAATGTGCACCTTGAGTTTGACGTGTTTATTTGATTTGTGCTGTGGGTATTTTACGTCTTCATCACTCCCACCTGTCAGAAACATCTGCAGCATCTGGGCGTTTCTAATTGAACCAAGAAGGAGAAAAGCACCTCGGCTGTCCTCGAGACCTGCGCCTCCTCTCCTGAATGCTCCTTTCAGTCCGGGTTGGAGCACAAAGTTCACGTGTGTCTGCTGAAGTGCTTCCAGATGTTGCAGGACCTGAGACGAGCTGCTGCTGAACGTCACTCTGACACCGAGGGGACGGTTCTGCTCCTCAGCCTCGGCAGCCTCATCAAACAGAACCCTGTCTGAAGAAACAACCACAGACACGTCTTCTATCTGAATAAAGTTGGTCTTCACGAGGCTCCACGTACATCCATGTGCGCTTACTGGACTTCTGGAGCAACGGTACTGGTCCAACTGAAACATGTTCGCCTCTCATGAACCCGTGGAGAAATCCAACAGCTGTGCCGCTCTCTTCACCTGAGTGTCCAAGACTGAACCGTAGGTCCGATATCATCGACCTTTGACCCACAGGTGGCCATCTGGTTCAAGTCCACTTAAGGACCATCCTCTGTTTGAACACTGAATGATCTATGAAGTGAGCTTGAGTTTCAGGTGCAACATGTCAGATCACTCATGAAGAAACATCAATGTTTTTTTTTTTTACAAAGACAAAACTTTCAAATGAAATTTGAAGAGAAACGGCTCCAACAGGTCGAGGTTTGGTCGACACCAGGTGGATCAGTGAATCCTGGATCCACACGAGACCTGGTCCAATGGTCCAAAACTTCTTGAGCACCTTCTGAAATTGAAGTGAGACACCAGCGGTCTCAACTAAACTCGTAAAAGTCACGATCAGGACCTGGTTTGTTGAGCACGAGCATCAATGTTTGTCAGAAGCGTAACAAAAGTAATTTTTAATTTCTTTAAGCTTTAGCTCGACCCGTGCTGTAAAAGATGATCATGAAAGCGAAGCAGGTTTTTTTTAACATCTTTTGAGAATCTGAACCAACTCTCGTCTCGATGAAACTGGAAGCAGCTGCAGTCCATCTGTCTGAACGGACACGTGTGGAAATTGACTTCTAGTGTGAAGTTCAAAGGCTTTTATAATGATGCCGCGTGCACGTGTGTGTGTGTTTCGTGTGGTTTAAAACGTCATTTAGCGCAGGAGCAGCATTTCAAACTGAATTCTGAACAACTCTTTAACCCAAAGTGATTTTAGTCCGACAGGATCTGAACTGCAAGAAGAATGAGCAACATCTGCACAAACTCATATTTCAGAACTGGTGAGGACCAGGAGCTGGGAGTTGGAGCGCCCCCCAGTGGCTGGCTGCAGGCTGGCAGGGGGGTCAAGGATATTGGTCATTAATGTGAACTGCCCATGAACCATGTGTTTGAGTGAGCAGCTGAACGAGGAGCTGCTTTGATGCTGCATGTGCAGCTCCAAGGTCGGCTCGAGTCTGGAGGAGCTGATGAACGTGTATTCTAAAAAACCACCGTGGCACACCGGCCAGTTGCAGATGTTTGCCACCGGGGCTTCAATGTAACATCTGTGTAAGCCTGTGTGAACTCTGCCCTCGCAAGTAAAATGGTTTTTAAAACATCTGTCTTCGTGTGCGACTCTTTAAGTAAGTAGATGATGAACGAATGTTTTTATCCAACACGGACCCCCACAGGTAAAACAAAGAGACGTAACAGCTTAAACCTCCGCTGCAGGTACTTCCCCAGGTTTGTTAGTTGATTCATACACTTCCTGCCCTGCTGCTGTACGTTCAAACAAACATCTGTCCAATCAGTTATTTTAAGAAAAGTCATGTTGCGCTGTGATTGACAGCTGGTGGTGATTCAGCCGTGATGTTGAAGCTTTCTGCTCTGCTGATCATTTGATGAACACCTAAAGCAGCTTTGGCCTCCGTGCACGGGTCTCAGAGTTGTATGAGCCACTACAATAATAATATTAAACTATTTAAAACTAATAAAATGCCAGAAAGCTGTGTGCTACAGATGTAGCAACAGAGGAGAAAAAGGGAAAACTCCTTCCACAAGTCAGTAGATTTGATTTTATTTAGCTCGATGTGATCTGACCAGAAATGAAGCTCACACGCACACACACACACACACACACACACATGTGAGTGGTTAAATTAGGGACTCGAGCAGTGATTTGTGGCTATAAGAGGCACAGCCTGCACATGCGCATAATCAGAGAGTGATCAGGAGGAAAAGACACCAGAGGAGTCAACGGAGCAGAGGTAAGTCACAAGTTTAATCTCTGTATGCCTAAAGCGTGTGGAAAAAGTGCCACAACTTCACGACACTTCTCCCTTTTCTCATGTCAAGTCCAAGAAGACCCGACGACAAAAGTTTAATTTACTGGTCGTCAAACTCATCCCAGTTCCAATAACGCACTGAATGGAAGACGACACACCGAACAGTCACGTGCCAGGGAGACGGAAAAGTGACATCCGCAACAACAAAATTAGAGAGTGTGAAGCAGAACAACTCAGGAACAAAGTTTCAGTCTGCCTCAGCACTGCTAAACCACCTTCCAACATCAGCTGAGAGGGACGCACTCACCACTCTCAGCAAGGAGTTATTTCTTTTAATGTTGATGATTATAACTGACAACTAATGAAAACTCCAAATTCAGTATCTCAGAAAATTGGAATATTACTTAAGACCAATTAAAAAAGGATCTTTAGAAATGTTGGCCAACTGAAAAGTATGAACATAAGTAAGAGCATGTGCAGCATCAGTACTTAGTTGTTGCTCCTGTTGTCTGGATTACTGCAGCAAAGCGTCGTGGCATGGAGTCCATCAGTCTGTGGCTCGGCTCAGGTGTTCTGATCTTCATCTCTTCTGAATTGTTGGGTCTGACGTATCACATCTTCCTCTTCACAATACCTCATAGATTTTCTATGGAGTTAAGATCAGGTGAGTTTGCTGGCCAATTAAGAGCAGGGATACCATGGTCCTTAAACCAGGTACTGGGAGCTTATGCACTGTGTGCAGGTGCCAAGAACTACTGGAAAATGAAATATGCATCTCCATAAAGTTGGTCAGCAGCAGGAAGTCTCTAAAACTTCCTGGTAGACGACTGCGTTGACCTTGGACCTCAGAAAACACAGTGGACCAACACCAGCAGATGACCTGGCACCAAACCATCACTGACTGGAAACTTGACACTGGACCTCAAGCAACGTGGATTCTGTGTCTCCTCTCTTCCTCCAGACTCTGGGACCTTGATGTCCAAAGGAACTGCAACATTTACTTTAATCAGAACAAAACTTGGACATGTCCTCTGCTGGTGTTGGTCCAATAACTGGAGGTAAAGTCTCTGTTGGAGGGTTTGTTGATATTTGGACTTCTGAGATTTTTTTTTTTTAAGGTGCTTCACAATTACTCAACAATTTAAGAAGAAATTAAATAAAATCAAGAATTAAAATAAGCAGACTGAAGACATTAACAAAATGTTTTACAAGAACTGTGTGTCAAATATTTATATTTAATTTATGAGACCTAAAGAACAGACCATAAAAAAAATCTAACATGGTTTATGTGAAATTGATTGTTTTTACTGCATTTTTTTATGTAATGTGAATTTAGATTTATTTATTTTTTTGTCTGATTTTGTCATCTGGTTGATTCCATTTGATTTTTCTAATTTGTGTAAAATTTTGTCAAAACCAAAACTTTAAGACAAGACTAAAATATTGAGGCTAAAAATACTCCCGTTTTATTATTTTAATGCATTTATTGTTTCTAAACGTCATTTGGAGCTTGAAAATAAATAAAACAAAAATAATAGTCCAGTTTATTTTATTTTGATTTTAGACTTTTATATAAAAAAAAATCTGAAATAATCATGAATCGGCTAAAATTGTTTATATTTCATGTTTTTTTTATGTGAATTTAATCAATTTATCGTTTAACTGATGATTTCCCTGCAAAGATGAGTTGAATTTGTCCGACAGTATTTGAACGCAGCATCGTGCAGCCGCCCGGCAGACCTGCAGGCAGACGTCACAGATCCTGGATCAGCGGAACTTCGAGTCCTGAAGCCGGTATGAACACGGAGGAGACCGAACTGGAGATGAAGGAACCCGAGAACCAAGTCTCGGACCTGAAAGACCCGAAGGATCCGGATCAGCAGGCCGCTGCGGACCCTGATGCTACGGAGGCCGACGTGAGTCAGGCAGACCTGGACCAGGAGGAGCAGGAGAAGCAGCCCATGACCGGAGCTCCGTGTGCTGGTGAACAGGAGGAGGAGAAGGAGAAGAACGGTTCAGTGAAGGTGAAGATCCTGGAGGAGACGGAGGAGAAGTTCACGGGCCTGAATAAGGAGGAGCTGCTGAGGGTGGCAGGAACCCCGGGGTGAGGACCAGACCACAATGATGCTAGACAGACAGACAGGAGGACAGACAGACAGGCAGGAGGACAGACCGACAGGAGGACAGGCCGACAGGAGGACAGACAGACAGGCAGACAGACAGACAGGAGGACAGACAGACAGGCAGGAGGACAGAGAC
>NC_056518.1:31291861-31293290 GCF_014905685.2 Nematolebias whitei | reverse complement strand
ACAGACTGGAAGACAGAGACAGACATACAGACAGTCAGGAGGACAGAGACAGAGACAGCTTACTCCAAAGTGGAACAAACCAGTTATGTTGGTGCTAAGATGGTGTCTTTTTTGTTTATTTAAATTTAAATGGTTTATTTAAGGAGGGAGACTGGGAGTAACTGGTGATGAGTGTGATTGCAGCCTGGCTCATGTCATGACAAAGTTTACTGAACTTGAACATGGACTACCGTCTCCCTACTTTGTGGTTTTTCACTTATCACGGGAGCCGGGTGGGCGTGGTCACAAACACCCTCCTACTTGTGACATGCCAGGGTCTGATACAGATTCAGTTTCTGTGTTTCAGCTGGATCAGAACCCGCTGGGCACTCCTGTTTGTGTTCTGGCTCGGCTGGTTGGGGATGTTGGTGGGAGCCGTCCTCATCATCCTACAGGCTCCTGGCTGCAGAGAGCTGCCGCCCACCAACTGGTGGAACCATGGACCCCTGTACCAGATCGGAAAAGTCCAGGTCTTCACAGACCTGCACAACCTGAGAGGTTAGCTCGTGATCCTGCTGATCTGTTCGTCTGTACATCCATCCCATCCATCCATCCCATCCATCCATCCGTTGTCCATCCAGGTCTTTACGTACATGCCTAAACTGGGAAGTTATCTCCTGATCATCTGTTATCAGCTCATCCATCCATCCATCCATCCATCCATCCATCCATCCATCCATCCTTCCTTCCATCCATGTCTTCATAGACATGCCCAACCTGGGAGGTTAGCTCCTGATCATCTGTCCTTCCATCCAGCCAAGCCATCTTCATAACTGGTAAGTTGTTTCTGTTTCTCCAGGTGTGGAGCAGAAGATGAACAGTTTGTCTCAGCTGAAGGTGAAAGGTTTGGTTCTTGGACCGATACATGTGGCTCCCCGTGATGACGCCATGGGTCTGAGGTTTGAGGAGATTTCCCCTGAGGCTGGAAACCTGGAGCAGTTTAAAGGTTTCATTCATGCAGCTCACAAGAATGGTAAGACAACGCTTTAAGGTTTGTCAGCAGAGCTGCAGGATTCCTGATGCTTCACTTTAAATTCTACTCAGTGTTTTCTACACCTTCAAAAGACTCAGAAAAACAACACATGGATGAAATTAATGTAAATAACTTGTAACTTCTGTAAATATACTCAGTCTTAATGTTCCTCTTGCCATTTTAGGGATTTCTGTGGTTCTGGATTTGACCCCAAATTATCTGGGATTATCTGGACCCTGGTTTTCCAGCAGCAGTGTGACAAACGTAGCAGAAAGACTGAAGGTAAGAACTATTTGTCAGAGTTGTTTTTGTTTGTTTCATTATATTCTATGTGCTTTCTGTTTGGATATATCTAGTCATTTGCTACCAAACCATACCATGGCATACTAAGACATACCGTACCAAACTAAACCATAC
>NC_056518.1:31289740-31291851 GCF_014905685.2 Nematolebias whitei | reverse complement strand
CCATACCATGGCATACTAAGACATACCGTACCAAACTAAACCATACTGTATCATATGTACCATACCATGGCATACTAAGACATACTGTACCAAACTAAACCATACTATATCATACTATATCATACGTACCATACCATGGCATACTTAACTGCACTGAGTTAAACTGACCCCCTTCAATTGTGGATGCTATGCAGTCTGGTTTTCATATCACTTATAAATATAGTTTCCTCAAATGATCGGAGTAACCAAAGATTAATCTGTAGTGGCCAAGGCCACCAATGACCACCCCCTGGCTCCTCCATTTGATAAAATGCTGCCTTCACTTGTCAGGATCTGTCACTCTGCGCAGCCTCGAACAAGAAAGAAATTTTAAAATATATGTTTTTCTCCACAGTGTAACTCCTTCACAGTTGAATATCTTTCACCAAAACATTTAGGCTTACCTACATCCCATGTTCTATTCCAGTCCAGAAAAACACTCATCTCAAAAACGTCATTCACTATTCAAATCCGTCAGTGGTAGTGGTTTATGTTCCACTATGTGCTGTGCTTTCCCCAGTGCAGCACAATATTTTGACCATTTTCTTGCTGTTTGATGAATTTCTGGTTTTCAGCAGATTTATGGCCCCGTGTCACACCCAGTAATTAAATCTCAAACTTCATTTAATTTTATCTGTTTTGTTCTTTCATTATATACATTATTAATCATTTCGGGCCCAACACTGACCCCTGCGGTACCCCATAAGTTATGTTTTTTTAATAGCGATTCATGATCACTGATTCAAACAAACTGGTTTCTGTTGCGAATGTATCTTTTTGGCCAGTTTAGCACCACTCCCATAATTCCATACCTTTCCAGTTTATGCATGAACATGCCGTGATTCAGGGTTTCAGATGTCAGTTGAAAAATACCCCAAATGTAAAGTTGCTGTTGTCTGTGCCATTGTTCATTTTCTCAGCTGTTGATGTGGATCTGTTTTCTCTGACAACATATGGACAATCTGAAAGTATGTGATGGTTTTTGATGAAGGCATCGATCCTTTGAATGAACAGCAGAACTGGCAGAGGAATGATACTGGCCTGTAATTGGTGAAAGGATGTTTGTCTCCATCTTTAAGTATTGGAATAACTGTCAGTTTTGAACAAGCATTAAAAAGTGTCTATACTGTAAAACACCAGCTCAGTAAAACCTGTCTGCATGTTGTTAGTCCGCCCTGGTGTTCTGGCTGAATGAAGGTGTGGACGGTATCCAGCTCTCGGCTGTGGAGGATGTGGCCAACATGGTTCCATCTCTGTGGGCTGACATCCGAGCCATCGTTCAGAACAGGACAGACAAGAATCCCAGTGCCAGGTAGGAAACGGGGAATTCTTCTGTGTGCAGGGATGACGTTGAACTTTTCGTCCGAGAAGACCAAGTTGTTAATGATTCAGTTTATTTGAATCCCCTCACACACGTGCTCACAAGAAAAACAAATGTTTACTACATTAAATATTACTCAACAATGTATTTATCATGTGTCAGGAGCTGTACCTTCTGTGTTTTTAGGCTAGGTTTATTGATTTTTGTCTAGTTTAGTTTTCAGCTCCTGTTTCCTGTGTCATACACATCATCTGTTCCTTATTCCTCATTAGTCTCAGCTGCAGTCAGTCTCCTCCTCATCCTTAGTTCTTACGTTCAGCTTCTTTCCATCTCCACCTCAGCAGTGCATTGTTGGCTTCGCACCACAATCTGGTTTCTTCCTTCATGTCTCTCTGATCCCCTGAGGTTTTGTAAGTTTTTTGCTGCCTTGTCAGCCGTTGTCTTTTATTAGAGACGGGCAGATGAAGCATTTCAAGTTTCTTCTACTTTTGCACCAGGAAGAGATTTGAAGCTTCAAAGATGCACCTCGTCAGTGACATCAGTGTTCAGCTGCAGTTGCAGCAGCCGCCAACGTCCACATGAATCCCACCTCTCGTTCGTTCCAGTTCCAAAGCAAAAACAATGAATTTGTAGCAGCTGTGTCAAAAGGTGGCGCTTCACTGTCCACTCATGAAATGTTTGAAATGCCCACGGGTCAGTCTGTAGGTCAGTCTTAGGACCAGACTGTAGATTCTGTGGGTTAGTCTTAGGG
>NC_056518.1:31289387-31289730 GCF_014905685.2 Nematolebias whitei | reverse complement strand
AGGGAGAGTCTGTGGGTCAGTCTGTGGGTCAGTCTTAGGACCAGACTGTAGAGTCTGTGGGTCAGTCTGTGGGTCAGTCTGTAGACCAGTCTGTGGGTCTCTCTGTGGGTCTGTCTTAGGGTCAATCTGTGGGTTAGCCTTAGGGACAGGCTGTAGATGAATATATGGGTCAGTCTATGGGTCCGTCTGTAGACCAGTCTGTGGATCGTCTATGGGTCTGTCTTAGGATCAGTATGTGGGTCAGTCTGTGGGTCAGTCTGTGGGTCAGTCTTGGTGACAGGCTGTAGATCAATCTATGGGTCAGTTTTAGGGTCAGTCTATGGGTCAGTCTGTGGGTCAGTTT
>NC_056518.1:31271813-31289377 GCF_014905685.2 Nematolebias whitei | reverse complement strand
TGGGTCAGTTTTAGGGTCAGTCTATGGGTCAGTCTGTGGGTCAGTTTTAGGGTCAGTCTGTAGGTCAGTCTGTGGGTTAGTCTCTGATTCGGTCTATAGATCAATTTGGTTCTGTATGTAAATTGGTCGATGGGTCAGTCTTTGGTTCAGTCTGTGTGTTAGTCTGTGATTCAGAAAGAATTACAAATCATTGCAAACAGAACCAGTGTTTACATGTTTGAATTTGTGTATTTTTCAGGGTCCTGATTGGTGTCACTAAAAGCTCCTCAGCCCAAAATGTGTCTGATCTTCTCTCCTACACTGGAGTCGATCTGCTGATCTCCAATGTCCTCACGTATGGGAAAAATTATACCACCAATTACGCTGAGGCCATACAGGACTTGTATTCCTCCCACAGCCAGACCAAGCTGGCCTGGAGTCTGGGGGGTCGGGCTGAAGGTCATCTGGCCTCATTAGTGAGCCGGGCTCAGGTCAAACTCCATCAGCTGCTGCTGCTGACTCTGCCTGGAACACCAGTCTTTAATTATGGAGATGAGATTGGCCTGATGGATGAGGTGGGACATGAATAAACAAAGATAAATACATCTTAGGCTGAAACGCGATCTATGACTATCAGTGATTTTTATTTTTTTACATCTTTCGTCTCTATTCTAGGCAACCAAATTTCCCAAGATGCTTTGGGATCCAGAGAAGGAGCTGAACGGGACTCTTCAGGTAAATAGACTTATATAAAGAGGACAAAGTGCACCCTGTAAGAAAAAAATGTAAATGTCATATTTGATGTGTAGATGAAGGCCTAAAAATCAGACTGAAGCATGAACAGAGTAAACCAAAAACTTTTTGAAAGCCGTTGTCATGGTAGCAGAAAAATAACTAGTAATCCCAAACAGGAGTGCACATGGAGCAGGCAAACAAACCAAGTACCAAGAAGGAAATGGGATCTAGTGACATGTCATTGGCGAACGAATCTTCTTTGTACTGCCTAATAATCAAACGATGAGAACCAATAAAACAATAAAAAGCAATTAAAATAAAAAGTAGTTATAATAACAATCAAATCAAGGCGCCATATAAGACAAATGGCCTTATCAAATGTTTAAAATCCCTTAAAGAAATCAAAGTGGACAGCTTCAGATCTTGTTGCAAGGTGTTCCAGGAAACGGGAGCAGAGTTTAAAAAAAGGCCTTTTTGCCAAGTTCAGTTCACACTGAGGGGACACTGCAGGTAATGATGTCCTGAGCGCGCACGCTGTAACTGCACTGACGACGTGACATGTGGGAGGAGATGTATGAAGACAACAGACCGAGGAGTGATTTATAGATGATGTACTGCTGTGAGCCTAATGACGACCAGCTGACCAGTGAGCACAGAGTGTAGTGATGGGTACGGTAGTTACAACCAGTTATGAACCTTAGCACGCCATGGTAGACAGCATCCAACATCTGCAAGCAGCTGGCAGGACCATTAATGTAAATAATGTCACCATAATCAGTGGTTGGTAGGAAAGTAGCAGCTACAAGGTGTTTCCTGGCATTCAGAGTTAGACGGGATATATTTCTGAAAAAGAAACCCAGTTTTAATTTCAGTTTCTTTATCAAGCATGTGGAGATGTGCATCAATTACAATTCCCAAGTATTTGTAGGAATAGGAACACCAAGCATGGATGAGATGGCAGGAAGAACTTCTGGCACCAACTTCCTGTTTGAAAACGGCATCCCTTTGGTTTTATCACCATTTAGCACCAGTTTGAGATGGAACAACTCTGACTGGGTGATGTCAAATACAGACTCTAGAAGCTGGAAAACCTTGGCAGCTACGTTAGCTCAACAATAAACAATTCAGCATAAAGATGCAAGGAGGCATCAGGAATGTTTTGACCTACATTACTTATAGAAATTGTAAAAAGAGCGTGTCCTAAGACTGAGCCTTGTGGCACGCCATTAGGGACTGTTGAGTACCATTGTGTTGAACACATTGCCTCCGACCTGAGAGATAGTTTGAAAACCAACCAACAGTTTGATCTGAGAAACCAATATCTGAGAGTTTATGGCATAAGAAGAACGTTTCCATGGTTACTGGTCTATTGGTGACACTTGAGGTGTGCCGGGAGTCAGACCTTGTCCCTGTTGATTGATGATTAGGTGGTCACCCTTTACAAGATGTGATCATTCTCTGGAAAATATACATCAAACATGCAGCAGACTGAATCCAGTGAATCCAGTCACGATGTCAGAAGAGCTGTTTCTGAAAATATAAATGTTTCTTACACAGAAAATTAAATCTGTTCTGGTTTGATTGCATAAAGTAAATGAATGACGGAGACATTTCCTGTTTCCTTACAGGAGCTCCACTCTTGGAACAGACTAGATTTATTATGGTCCTAAGAACCGTGAGTCAGACTCTCTGGTCCTCCTCAGCCTTGGATTGGCTCCTTGTGTTTAACTTTAACTCAATCATCGTTCCTCCTGAGTCACCTGATCCTCCATTTCAGGCCCAGTCAGACGCAGAGCAGAGCGAGCGGGTCCTGACTTCCTTTAACAGTCTCATCTCTTTCAAGGAACCAGCAGAGGAACACTCGGTCCTTCCATCTTCTTAAACTCTTCCAGCACTGTTTTTTAAATGCATTTCATCATCTCATGTTTCTGTCTGCAGGAGGAGCAGTCTGAGCGTTTGTCGTATCGCAGCTTCTTCTGCTCGGCGAGCGAGCTGCGCAGTAAAGCTCTCTCGCTGCTCCACGGAGACTGGGTGCTCCTCTTCAACTCGTCCTCCTCCCTGGTGTACCTGCGGGTCTGGGACCAGAGTGACCGGTACCTGGCTGCCTTTAACTGGGCTGAGGAAGAGGTGGTGTTTCAGCTGAGCGGTTCGGTGGTGCCTCGACACGGGGCGGTGGTCCTCAGCACCAACAGCAGCGCCCTACCTGAAGACGGCAGCGTGGACCTGAACAAC
Source organism: Nematolebias whitei (assembly GCF_014905685.2). NCBI lineage: Eukaryota > Metazoa > Chordata > Actinopteri > Cyprinodontiformes > Rivulidae > Nematolebias > Nematolebias whitei. The sequence continues at coordinate 31,286,431 of NC_056518.1, read as the reverse complement.
CTGCAACTCGGTCCCGGACAGGCCGCTCTCATCAAGTTACCATCGTCAGGATAGAAGACGAGTCCACTTCCTGTTCGTTCTGATTCCAGGTCCTCGTGCAGCCTCACTCAGACCGACAGGGAGATGACGTGAAGCAAAACGTAGTTTAAGGTTCACTGTGAGGAGAACGTCACTAACCCAGCTGTCAATCACCTTGTTATTCTAGCTGTCAATCAAATCAAGCTCCAACATGTGCTGATGTGTTGTGTTAATCTGGAGTTAAAACAATTCATCGTTATTAAATCTGTAAACAGGAGCTGTTCATGTGTCTGGTGTGCAAAAAAAAATACAAATAAAATGATAAAATAAACTGCATGATTTGTTTTATTGTGTGAAATTAATTAAAATGCACTTTTTTTTTTTATTCTCGCTTAAACCCAAATTTTGTTTTATAACAAAATATTAAAAAATACATTAACAAGGTCAGATTTACAGCAAACTCTTGATTATGACAGAAAATCAAACAAAAACTTGAAACAAACTAAAAATACAAATCATTAAAATTTTGTCAGAAACAGGCTTTTCTAACTAAAAGTTCCTTCAAATACGTTCCTGAATGCATCATAGAGCTATTCCTCAAACTGTTGGTTCCTGAATGCATCATTGAGCTATTCCTCAGACTATATTTTTTAAAATATTTTTACTATGAACAACAATATACAAACAAACGAAGGCAAAAACTGTAATACAAAGCATCAATTAGCTTTCACAGGTTGAGTTATATATATTTAAAAAAAATATACAACAAAAAAAACAAAACAATGTTACATAAACTGTTGGTTCCTGAATGCATCATAAAGCTATTCCTCAAACTTTAAAAGGCACAGACAACATTACAGTAATATCTCGTATATTATTTATTGAAACAAATATATTAATGTAAAAGATTAGTCAGTGTTCAATAAATAACTTAGTTTTACTTTTTTCTGGCGGACCGGATTCTATTCTATTCTATTCTATTCTATTCTATTCTATTCTATTCTATTCTATTCTATTCTATTCTATTCTATTCTGAGGAACATGGAGAGTGTTCTGGCCCGATGGTTTGGTGGAAGCGCGAGGAGTCTTTGACTGAACTCAACTAAATTTATTTTTGTCCACAAGGTGGCGCCAAACAGTTACCCGGATGTTGACGTCCGCCGAAATAAAAGAAGAAGAAGAAGAAACCGGAAGAAGAGAGCACAATCTCCACGTTAGTTTTCTACACTTACCGGTATTTATTCCTGATATGATTTCTATATAAAGTAAATTTATGTAAAACCTTTTTATTAATATAACTAGTGTTTCCTGTCGGTGTCGGGAGCGCGCACGAAGAGGAAGTGATAATAAAGAAAAAACAACCGAGTTCACCTGAAATTAATTTCTACTTTGAATTTACTGTTGTGTGATTTTGTTGAGTTGTGTAATTGTTGAGCTTGTGGGTCACAAGCAGGATACAAGTTTGTATTGGTGTCATGTTGTGTGTCAGTAAACAAACAGTTGTTGTTTTACACATCACCTGTCACACCTGGTTTCAGATCATCATGAACTTTGATGAAGCCAAGTTGGAACTTCAGCAGCTGCTGAACAAAGTGAGTCCGCCTGAGGTGGGGAAGCTGCTGGACTGGATGAAGAACTCAGGTAAAGTCACCTGCAGCAGGGAGGTCCAGTTCATGGAGGCCATGACTTGTTTCCTTCAGATGTCCCACTGCAAGTGAACGCAGCATCATCAAACGAGGCAGAAAAACTGATGAGACTCGATGCGTTTTACAGTTATTGTATTTTTAGATGATAACGTTTAAAATCTCAACATTATTGAACTAAAAATAAAGTTTCTCTTACTTTAGTTTGAAGAAACGAGCAGCTCTTTGAGATTTAAAAGCTGAAGGCAGGAAAACAAAAATAAACCAGATAAAAGGAGTGACAGCTTCCATCCAGCTGCAGACAGCTGCAGTCAGCTTCCATCCAGCTGCAGACAGCTGCAGTCAGCTGCAGACAGCTTCCAGACAGCTGCAGTCAGCTTCCATCCAGCTGCAGACAGCTGCAGTCAGCTGCAGACAGCTGCAGTCAGCTTCCAGACAGCTGCAGTCAGCTTCCATCCAGCTGCAGACAGCTGCAGTCAGCTTCCAGACAGCTGCAGTCAGCTTCCATCCAGCTGCAGACAGCTGCAGTCAGCCGACCCGGTGTTGGTTCATCAAGGTCATTTTAATAGATTATTATTTTAAACGGTCATTAAAAACAAACTCGACAGTTGAGCGGTTTTAAACACGGTGGTTTGGTCGTGATGCCGTGATGCTCGAGTCGAGCCTGTCATGATCGTGACATGCAGAACAGCTACACACCTGCGTGCAACATTTCTCGGTGCTCTCAGGTGATGAACATGTGAGCACGCACGTGATGAGTGTGATCAGATGATAGTGCACGTTTGAGCAGCTTCCTGTCTGCGTCTCCTTCAGATGAGCTGGACCACCTGCTGCTGGACAACAACAAGCTCATCCTGCAGAACATTGCAGACGACCTGAGACCCAGACTGCCTCTGGAGGCCATGTTCCCGTCAGAAGCTGCTGCCCACCAGAAGGTTCGGGGGGGGTTGGATGGGGGTGGAGGGGTTAAAGAGGTGTGGACTGTTCTGGTTCTGTTTCTCAGCTGTAGATCCAGGTTGATCTTCTCGCTCTGAAGACTTTTAAAAAAAACTTTTCGTCCAACAAAGTTCAGCTGAAGGTTTTTGGACTTCTGTAGTCCTTTGAGTTCTGAACGTTGCAACGTTTGAAGGTTCAGTTTCCTGATGACCAGAAATGTTGCGTTGTATTTCTCAGATGCAGCAGTGTGCACGGCCAACAGTGCACGTGGACAGCTTCCTGTACAGTGACGAGCAGGTGGACGCTCTGTGTGAGGAGGGGGCCATGAGCAGGAACTACTGCCTGAGCTGCGGATCCTTCAGAACCGCTCCGTTGGGTACCAGCAGACACACTGAAGCAGCTGAAAACTTGGGCCAGTTCAAAGATCTGATCCGAGTTCTGACACCGACACGTGTTTGTTGAGCCAGACCCAAACAGTCCAGCTCCACTTTTAACAAGAGAAGTCATAAAGAACTCAAAGATCATAAATACCATAATTCCCAGACTATGACCTGAATATATAAAAAGTTAAAAACAAAGCAACTGGACTTTATTTGGAACTGAAGACGTTTCGCTTCTCATCCGAGGAGCTTCTCAGTTCAAAGAAAGGAGGAGTGTGGGATTCAAGTTACAAAGCTGAGATGTTCTGTAAGCTTGCATAATGTAGACTGACACATGCAGATTGACCTCTCGCTCTTCACAGTAGAGGATCGTTAGGGTCTTTGTTAGTCTCATCCACAGAGGGACCACTCTGGTGACATCGCTGAAATTCCTGACAGGCGTGAAACTGGCTGGGTATACCCGAACATAAGCCACGCCCACTAATAAAAAAATTATAATTTTGTACAATTTGTACAAATGGGCAGAAAATTGTGCCATCAGAAACTGAAACTGAATTGTTCAGACTGAATCTGGAGTTGCGTAATTTGAAATGAAATACATTGGTACCCCGTCTCTCACACAGTGACAGCTGGACATGGGCACCAGTGACCCCCGCGACCCAAAAAGGAAGAAGCGGGTAAAAGATAATGGATGGTTTGAAAATTAATTTCACTAAATTGAAACTGAATTTAATGGTTTGAAACTGGATTTCGTTGTATTGAAAATTCAGTTTGAATTTCGGTTCCAAAATTCAGTTTTTGCAGTCTCGAGGGGGCGGTGATGCAATCCACCGTAAAACGCCAGCGAAGAAGAACTTTCTTTACGGCGTATCTTGAGCTGGAGCAGTGGTGTGCACGAGTTCATGCGCACGTGTGTGTGTGAATGTTTCTGTTCAGTGCCTGAGACAACTTAGTTGTGAACTGGCGCTATATAAATTGAATTGAATTGAAAAAGTAGCGGGTTATAGTCCGTAAATTACGGTAATTGGGATTTATAAGACGAGCGCCTCGTTCACCCTGCAGCTCTTAATGCTCCGTGCATCATTTATCTGTGACCCCCGTCACAGTCCAGGGCGGACAGTCTGGTTCTGCAGCACGCTGCGCTTACACATATGGAGGCTGCGCACGTTGGACCACAGGTGAAAGTGACCGGGGTCCGATTCGACTCGATCAGATTTGTGATGTTCAGACTGTCATAAAAAAATCTGATCACATACGAGAAAAAGTATTGTGGCTTCAGGTTGAGCATCTGATGAAGATGAAGTTAAAGGTGCGGGTGTTTCCTGAAACGTGACGGAAGAGTCACCTGCTTTATTTATACACGTTAGTCTCACTGAGCCCCGAGGACTCGTTCACGAGAGAGACCCGAGTGATGACGGCAGTGGACCATCATAAAACAAAACATAAACTGGGAAACTAAACGAAAGAAAGTGATTTTAAAAAAACAAAAACAGGAAATACTTTGTGTCCAACGGCACCGACTCCTATCGGGTCCAAAGCTCAGTTACAGATTCATCTTTAGACTTCGAGTCAGGACTCTGAGGAGATCTTTGAACGGATCCACCCTCCGGACATGACAATATATACGTGTGTGGGGTTCAGCTCCTCCGTGACCCCCTCCCCCTGCAGTCCCGCTGATCCTGCTGTCGTCTCCTGCAGAGTTCATCTCTCATTCCTTCTCGGCGACAGAGCTGCAGTTCCTCTTCCAGAACCTTCTTCCAGATTTGAGCGGGCGGACCGTGGTGGACGTTGGTTCCAGACTAGGAGCTGTGCTTTATGCGGTCAGAGGCCAACACACACACACACACACTCACACACACACACACGTTTAGTTTGTATTGCTGGTAGTAAGTGGGACTCCTTCAAGGTGACAAGAGCTTAAAGTCAAAACATTAAAAAATTTTTGTTTAGTGTGCACGTCTGTTTGATTTTAGTAAACATCTTTCAACAAACTGATCTGAAGACGGCGCAGAATCAAACTGTTGGAGGAAGTGCAGCGGAGAATAATGACAAATCTGGTGTGTGTGTACGTGTGTGTGTGTGTGTGTGTGTGAACGTGTTGCGTTCAGGGTTATTTGTACAGCTCAGCGTCTCGGCTGTTTGGACTTGAACTCAACGAGGACTTCATCCGGCTCCAGAACGACATCGTGCACAAATACAAGTTTTCTGACAGAGTTCAGGTTTGTCTCTGAACACTCCTCAGCTAACACACATGCACACACATGCACACACATGCACACACACGCACACACACGCACACACACACTTTCATCCATTGAACCTGTGCAGGTTCTGCATGCTGACGTCTGCACACAAGAAGTTCTGCTGAGCAGCACCGATGTTCTGATCATGAACAACGTCTTCGAGTACTTCATGGAGTCCAGCCAACAAGTCAGGTAAACACCTGGAGAACCATCTAGAGTCCAAACTGAGCTGCAGAACCCTGACAGACATGGCTGCCTGTGTTCAGGGCGTGGAGCTTCATCATGCAGACCTTCAGGAGGAGAGGCTCGCTGCTCGTCACGGTTCCCAGCCTGCAGGAGAGTCTGAGCGCCCTGCAGGTAAAACCTCCAGGAACCAGCTGCAGCAGGACGTTCTGCTGGGAATCCAAAATACTAACAGTTCCTGCTCATGTCCATCAGGTGCCGCTGGAGCCCGGCTGGGTGGAAGAACTTCCTGTGGACTATGACGTCTACCTGGGCCGAGATACGGACCCTGAGGCTCTCAGACAGATCCACCTCTACAGAATCATGTGACACCGGGGAGGCGGAGCTTTACGTTCCATGCCCCCCTCCTGAGCATCGAATGACACCTGAACGTGTTAAATATGAACGTCTGAACAAACACCTGCGACGTCTGAACTAAACGACTCGACGGGAGGCGGCAGTGGAAATAAATGAGCTACTCCAGGGATAATCAACTGGTGGCCCAGGGGCCAAATCAGGCCCAGGAATGAACTCAGTTTGGCCCACTAATGGGTTCATTTTTACATAAAACTAATTTTTAAACCATAAAACAAACTCGATGACAATAACTGCTGGAGGTCCGGCCCCTGAGCTCTTGGCTTTCAGGAACTGTGCCCCCCTGAGCAGTCAAGTTGAATAGTCCTGATCTAAGGTGTCTTGGTTGAGTCAGGTCCTCTGGATGGATTCTTCCTGTTGAAACTTTTCATTTTTTTATCCAAAGGACTTCTTCAGTCTGAGGAGCTGCAACAAACTGATCTAAGGTTACAGTGTTCTGTTGGTTTGTACGTGGCTAAACCTGGACTGGAACCAGGGAAGTCTGGTCACCTTCATCTTTGGGTTCGGTCAGAGGTTTGCATCCATTCATCTAACCAGTCGCTCATGGGAAACGTCTGTTCTGGTGTATGAGCTGGGCCTGGGGACTGAAACACGAATGAACCTGTGAACACTGAGGTACTCCAGCGTCTACAGCTGAAGCTGGACATTGTTCTTTTCCTTTTCATGCGTTTTTGTTTTTCTTGTGCCTTTTTCATAATAATTTAATTTGTCTGCATTGAGGTGTGCAACGTCTATTTGTATTGAGTTTAAATTTGTTGTTTTTGTATTTGTATGCCTACTTTAGGAGATTTAATTGGGTCTTTTGAAATAAACGAGACTAGGTCTGCAAATGAGCCTCAGGCTAGAAGACCTGTGTGCAACAATAAATAAATAAAATCACTGTGTTTAAGAATGTAACATTATTTAAATTGAGTTATTAAACTCATGATCCTCAACATGCATACAGATAAATGCCATTAAGTTATTAAAAATAGTTTTGATTAATAATGGACCAACAAATCTGATGTACTACATGTCTCTACAAAACCTGAGCAGGGATCTGATCCTTACAGGATCCTTTTAGTTTGATTTATTTTTGTCTTCATCTCAGCCTGTAAGATCCAGATGACCTTCTTCTACTGAAATGGCTCAACTCGGAGATAAACCTGTGATGAAACGGAACCGTAAGTTCAGACTCATGGGTCCAAACCGAGGAGTCGGCTTCAATGAATGAACTGCTGCATTTATGGCCCGCTCGTTGATCGGAAATTTGATATTTTCATTTATTTCAACCTGTAAACTCGGGAGAGAAGTGATGAAACAATGTTAAAGTGAATAAATAACATTAATATATTTATTAAATTAAAATAACAAATGTTGCTATTCAATCGGCTAGTCGACAACATTTTTGTTCCTGTACTGTAGAACAAGCGGAGGCGTGAAAAGGGAAAATTCCGAGCCAGCTGGGGGGTCCGTGAAGTAGATAAAACTTCGTCAACAAGCCGCCAGAGCCGAATTTCCGCCCGGACTTCTTCCTCTTCGTTTGGACCGCCGGCGGGCGCTTCGTCGGTACACTTCGGTAAAACCCGCCAGTTTCATTTGGTCCAGTTCTGTTTCATGTTTAGGGGGTTGGGAGGAGGGTTCGGGCTGTGTGTTCGGTGTCTAATTGGGTCCAAGTATTCGGTTCAGATAAAGGAGAGGAGCCGTTTCTCCACGCGGTCAGATTATCTTCGCGTTTAACAAAAGAGCCGCTCTCCTCTTCCCCGCTGTTCGGTTCGGTTCGGTTCTGCTGCTCTTGTTCCGGTCCAACTGTCTGGCTTCACTTTGGTGTGCTTTCAGTGACAGTTAGTCGGACTCTGACCCGCTTTGGCTCCTCTTTCTTTCAGCAAAGCGATGCCGCTGCTCCACCGAACAGCCTTCATCCGGCAGAGACCTCCGGCGGACCTGCAGCCGGACGAGGAGGTCTTCCTCTGCAAGATCACACACGAAGTCTTCCGGACCTACGAGTGAGTATCACCCGGCCCGTGGGCTCAGGTGGGTCGGTGAAAGGACAACAGGCGGGTTCAGAACCACAGGAAGCTCCAGTAGGTCCAAAACATCCACCTATAGGTCCAAAACATCCACGTATAGGTCCAAAACATATACGTATAGGTCCAAAACATCTAGTATAGGTCCAAAACGTCTACGTATAGGTCCAAAACGTCTACGTATAGGTCCAAAACGTCTACGTATAGGTCCAAAACGTTTACGTATAGGTCCAAAACATCTACGTATAGGTCCAAAACATCTACGTATAGGTCCAAAACATCCACGTATAGGTCCAAAACATCCACGTATAGGTCCAAAACATCCACGTATAGGTCCAAAACATCTAGTATAGGTCCAAAACATCCACGTATAGGTCCAAAACGTCTAGGTATAGGTCCAAAACGTCTAGGTATAGGTCCAAAACGTCTACGTATAGGTCCAAAACGTCTACGTATAGGTACAAAACGTAGTTATAGGTCCACGTATAGGTCCAAATCCTCATTATATACGTCCAAAACATCCACGTACAGGTTCAAAACGTCCACACATAGGTTAAAAACAACTAGATAAAGGTCTAAATCTACACCATTGTAGTCCTAATCTACACTATGAAGGTCCAAAACACCAAGATGAAGATCCAAGTCTACACCATTAAGGTGCAAAACATTGATATAGGTCGAAAACATCCACGTATAGGTCCAAATCATCAATATAGGTTCAAAACGGCATAAAAGTCCAAAATTTGATCAAGGTCTAAACGAGAAGGTCTAAAATATCGGCATACACGTTCAAAACAACATGAAGGTCCAATCTATACTTTGAAGGTCCAAAACAACAACATGAAGGTCCAAAGCTACCCCAAGGTCCAAAACATCATCATATAGGCTCAAAACAACATAAAAGTTCAAAACGACAACTCGAAGGCCCAAATCTACACCATTAAGGTCCAAAACCTCAACACATGAGTTCAGAATTACATAAAAGCCCTAACTTTGATAAAGGTCCAAAACAACAAGATGGAAGTCTAATATAACGATATGAAGGTCCAAATCAATGATATGAAGGTCCAATTCTACACCATTAAGATCCAAAACATCGAGATTTCTATGTTTAAAACTTCACAGTCCAAAACGTGGACACAAATGTTCCAAAACAACGTGTAGGTTCAAACTGACATGAGGGTTAAAAAAACATGGTTTAAAATGACATGCAAGTCAAAAACTGTAAGATGAAGTTTCAAAATAACAAGATGAAAGCTCAAAACGACAACACGTAGGTTCACAATGACGACAGGAAGTTTAAAACGACCTCTTCGAGCAGAGCCTTTGTCCGACCAGAAGTTTGAATTGAGTTCATTATTGAACAAGAAGCTAATGCAGAGGTACAAGTGAGCTGCTAAACAATACCTAATGGTAAGTTTCTTTCAGCTGCTCTCTTCCACAACGAAACAACTCCCACGAAAGATTTGGCAATTGTTCTACTCCGAAACAATGAGGTTGCACCTCAAACCCGCAACCTCAGGATAACATGACTACGGTACTGACCACCGAGCTACCGCAGCCCCCCTACTAAACAATATGTAATAATTCCCTGTAATATTTTTTGTTTTTTTACCAGAAACAAACATTCAGTATTTGTTTTTACTCTTTTGGTCCAGACTGTGGAGTCAAGAGTTCAAATAGTTAAACAGTCCCAACAGAATTTGGAGTTATAATCTTGAAACACCATCTGATAATGTAAGGACCATTAAGGTTCCTGTCAAGGTTCTAACTCAACCTTGATCATATTTAACCTTGGACCAGCAAGGTTCTAAACTTCTCAGGAACAGAACATGTCTTCAGTCCTTGTTTTGGGGCCACTGGAGTGTTTTAAATGTTGGTGTTGGACAAAATCTTTCACTCACTAATGTTGCTTTTCCAAAAGAACCACACTCAACGGCAGAAGACTTCTAACCTGTATTTATACTTCCAAGGTCATATTTCAGGAGAGTTTACATAAATATACATACAAACCGGATTACAAAAAAGTTGGGACACTAAACAAATTGTGAATAAAAACTGAATGCAATGATGTGGAGATGGCAAATGTCAATATTTTATTCGTAATATAACATGGATGACAGATCAAAAGTTTAATCTGAGTAAATGTAACATTTTAAAGGAAAAATATGTTGATTCAAAATTTCACAGTGTCAACAAATCCCAAAAAAGTTGGGAGAAGTAGCAATAAGTGGCTGGAAAAAGGAAATTGAGCATATAACGAACAGCTGGAAGACCAATTAACACTAATTAGGTCAATTGACAACATATAAAAAGAGAGGGTATAAAAAGAGCTTCTCAGAGTGTCGGTGTCTCTCAGAAGCCAAGATAATAAGAGGATCACCAATTCCACCATTGTTGTGCAGAAAGATAGTGAAGCAATACCAGAATGGTGTTACCCAGCGTAAGATAGTAAAGACTTTTAAGTTATCATCATCAACCGTGCATAACATCATCAAAAGATTCAGAGAATCTGGAACAATCGCTGTGCGTAAGGGTCAAGGCTGTAAAACTCTACTGGATGCTCGTGATCTCCGGGCCCTTAAACGTCACTGCACCTCAAACAGGAATGCCACTGTCAAGGAAATAACAGAATGGGCTCAGGAATACTTCCAGAAAGCATTGTCAGTGAACACAATCCATCGTGCCATCCGCCGTTGCCAGCTGAAACTCTACAGTGCAAAGAGGAAGCCATTTGTAAGCAAGCTCCACAAGCTCAGACGTTTGCACTGGGCCAGGGGTCATTTAAAATGGAGTGTGGCAAAATGGAAGACTGTTCTGTGGTCAGATGAGTCACGATTTGAAGTTCTTTATGGAACATTGGGACGCCATGTCATCCGGACCAGAGAGGACAAGGATAGCCCAAGTTGTTATCAACGCTCCGTTCAGAAGCCTGCATCACTGATGGTATGGGGTTGCATGAGCGCTTGTGGCATGGGCAGCTTGTCTGGAAAGGCACCATTAATGCAGAGGACTATGTTCAGGTTCTAGAACAACATGTGCTCCCATCTAGACGTCATCTCTTTCAGGGAAGACCCTGCATTTTTCAACACGATAATGCCAGACCACATTCTGCAGCAATCACAACATCATGGCTACGTAGGAGAAGGATCCGGGTACTGAAATGGCCAGCCTGCAGTCCAGATCTTTCACCTATAGAGAACATTTGGCGCATCATAAAGAGGAAGGTGCGACAAAGAAGGCCCAAGACGATTGAACAGTTAGAGGCCTGTATTAGACATGAATGGGAGAGCATTCCTATTTCTAAACTTGAGAAACTGGTCTCCTCTGTCCCCAGACGTCTGTTGAGTGTTGTAAGAAGAAGGGGGGGATGCCACACAGTGGTAAAAATGGACTTGTCCCAACTTTTTTGGGATTTGTTGATGCCATGAAATTTGGAAACAACAGATTTTTCCCTTAAAATGATACATTCTATTAGTTTAAACTTTTGATCTGTGATTTGTGTTCTATTCTGAATAAAATATTAGATGTTGGCACCTCCACATCATTGCATTCAGTTTTTATTTACAATTTGTTTAGTGTCCCAACTTTTTTGGAATCCGGTTTGTAAATCACATACATAGATGTATACGCATGAAAACCAGGCAGAAAAAAAGCCACGAGCCGTGTTATCTGCTGGCTTTTATACTCCGATCAGCTCATCCGATTGCAGGAGGTGTCCTTGAAGCAAGCTGCAGTCTTTTTATTCAGCGCTCTGTGTTTACCCAAACATATGGTTCATGGGCTCATGAGATAGTGTCTTGGGAGTTAGTTTCAACTAGTTTTGGGCTTCTTGTTCTCAAGGCAGGGGGGAAGAATATTCTCACCCATAGAAATAAAAACATCCATAACCTTTGACTAAAAGTTCCCTTACGGTTGGTTAATGTGCACCCAAAAGAACGCAGACCAACCTCATGATTCTGACCCACCCTCTCTCTCCCACACAGTGAGTTTTTTGAGAGGACCATCCTTTGCAACAGTTTGGTGTGGAGCTGTGCATTAACGGGTCGAGCAGGCCTCACCTACCTGGAGGCAATGGAGAGCGAGCGGCGAGCCAGGCAGAGCCTGCAGAACTTCCCTCAGGTTCTGATGGTACCTCTATTCCACCTGGCTGCTCTGAGCCGCCGCTGCAGGTTGTCGGAGCTCTGTGAGGACGTTTACTCATTCGCCAAAGACCGCTTCTTTCCTGGAGAGGTAGTGGATGTTAGCGGACGCAAAGGAGCCAGGTACTGACGGGCACCAGGTTTCTGAGAAATCCTCAGTCCTAAAAGTCATTTCTAATGGAACATGTTAGTTTCTCTGTTACATTATTCAGGGCCATGAACTGATTGTGTGTGTGTGTGGGTGTGTGTGTGTGTGTGATTTAGGTATGTCTGTGAGATCCTGCATGTGCACGCACCTTACTCCAGTGCTAATGGAGCCCCGCCCACTAATGGCCAAAACACTCAGGCTGGTGATGATACGATTATCATCATTGACAGTGACGACGAGAGCGACGCCTTCCAGAGTCCCACCACACACTTCAACTGGTCAGTACATCAAAATGGCTCAGCTCATAATTTCTCATTGACGGCAGTTGTCGGACGGGCGCATGTTAGGATGCGTGAGAGGAGCGGAGCGCTACATCTGTATCATCTTAGCTAGCGCATCTGTATTGCGCCCTGCTAGCTTAGCGCTACGTCAAGGTTTGAACAATGTAGCTGCCACATACGCTGGTGAAGATTCTCAGTCATCCAGGACATGGTAAATTCAAAAAAGTTCAAGACAAGAACAACTGGACTTTTATTTGTAACGGAAGACATTTCGCTTCTCATCCAAGAAGCTTTCTCAATTCAAAGAGCAGAGCGTGTGGTGTTCAGGTCATAAAGCTGACATAAGATACACACATACATATGCAGATTGACCTATCACACCTCACTGTAGGTGCTTGTTAAGGTATTTGTTAATCTAGTTCACAGATGAGGCCCCTCTGGTCCCATCTTATAGGTGTGAAAATGGCTTCTCGGATGAGAAGCGAAACGTCTTCCGTTACAAAGAAAGTCCAGTTGTTTTTGTCTTGAACTTTGTAGCTGCCACATACACCAAGACTTTGCCCTAAGATTTGAATAGTCCACCTGATGGTGTTATGGGGAATACCTCAAAGGAGAAATATGTTGGGGAGAAAGAACCCAAATAACGCAATGTCCTGATGCTTGCTCAGTAATCCAGGTAGAAAAATCTAACAAGGTTGAGTCAGGTCCCCTGGACGGGTTCTTTGTTGAAACGTTTTGTCTTTTATCCAAAATACTTCTTCAGCCTGAGGAGCTGCAACTAAGTCTGTCTTATAAATGGCACCTTCTCCTAGGGGATCAACCATTTTGCTGGTGACATTTAGAACTAGCTGTTCACATGATGGAGGAGGACCATCAACCTAACAATTGGTCGTAAGTGCCTTGATGGCCGCTTGCTATTCACAGAGGGCTGAGTGATACTATGATACTAGCAATAACATTGATGGTATCACTCAGCCCTCTGTGAATAGCAAGCGGCCATCAGGTCCAACATCCATCAGGAGATGGATGTTGGATCGTGAAGGAAAGTGGAATAAAAGTTATGAAGTGTAGAAATTGTGGCACCAAGGTAGGAAGAAACCTGTAATTATTTTGTTTTAATATAATTACATGCATGTTGACAAAAGTGACAATTTTTTTAATGTGTCACTGGCACAGTTGTGAAGGCTGCATGACGCAGCGTCTTTTTTTCATGATGACTCATCACTAAATCAGAAAACGGTAAAACGCCCCCCTAAATTCACTGCTGGTGGATATCAAAATGTTCACTGGTTAAAGTTAATATTCTTATTTTTAAACATGCAGTTCAGTGTCACCATTGCTTAACACCGTGGCATGTTGTGTTACAAATAAAACTAAATAAAAAATGAAAGTAAAGTCATCGTTTGTGATAAATTATGTCACATTTCATTATTTTAACCATAGGAGTGCGTTTAAAAACAGAATGATGCACATATGGAGTAGTTGAACGAGAAATCTGTCTCATAAATAATTATTGAATCAAATGTATACAAATGTAGGTAAACGCAGATGTTTAACAACCCGTTAAAATGCACCAGAACGCAGGAAATGGCATCTAATTTGTTAAAAATTTTATTTTATTATTATTTTTTGGAGGGTTGGGTGACCAACCTACTGCAGTGAGCGTGCTGGCAGCACTCTGCAGGTTCTGCTCCCAAGGTGCTTCAGCGTGTGGACATCAGACTAACATTAGGTTGGATCAGCTGCAAAATAAATAACGGTCTGAGGTTTTAACGATTTGTTGTGTTCAGAAGAAAAGAGACAGACGTTGTCCACCATCGCTTCAGCTTCAGCTTGTCCATGAGTTTCATCACAGAGCAAAGGCTCTTCAGAAAGTCGATGTCGTACAAAACGGTTTTCTCAAGTCATTTTTTTGTGTTTTGTCAGCAGGAAGAAGAAACCTCTGAGTCCGTCTCTCTTCAAATACACAGTGAGCAACACTAAAGACGAGCACAGTAAGCCATTTACTGTCAACGCCAGTCAGATCAGGTGAGACGAGAGAGAAGGTGGAACTTTACTGATCCCGCAGGAAATTGTTGTGCTAGAGTTTCAATAGAAGAACATGCACAAGGAATCACACAAGATTTAAAAGTAACAGAGAATATAAAAATACCAACCCTTACCAAGACCCTTACCTTCTACTAGGTATCGGTCTGGTCCATCTCTAACCTTCTACTAGGTATCG
>NC_056518.1:31238770-31256813 GCF_014905685.2 Nematolebias whitei | reverse complement strand
CTGGACCTGCCATTCTGTGTTCGTCTGTTTCTCCTTCCTGTCCTCTCCAGCCGGTCGAAGCAGATGGCGCTCGTCCTGAGCCTGGTTCTGCTGGAAGTGTCTTCCTGCTAAAATGAGTTTTTCCTTTCCACTGTCTCCTTTGTGCTTGCTCAGGATGGGAGACTGACCAAGTCAAAATTCAACTCAGTCTGCTGCTTCTTGAGAAGATGGCTTCTAGTTGTCTTTTATAAAATGTCTGTGAATGTCTCTGTGCTTCTTCTGGGACTTGGACTGAACTGATTTCAAATGTGTTTTTATTCAATGTGTGACCGTATCTAGTTTCACTTGTCTGCCTCCTCTGCTTCTCTCAAAGATCCTTCTCCAAAACCATCCAAAAACCTCCTCCCCGTCCTTCCTCCCTCTGCCACCGCCTCCTCCTCCTCTCGGCGCTCCTCTGGGAGGAACCAGGGCGTCCACGAGATTTCGGCCTGCGAGCATCTGACTGTAGAACTCGTTCGACATGAAGACAGCTGGCCCTTCATGAAGCTGGTGTCCAAGACTCAGGTACCGCCAAAGCCTGAATGACCCCTGACCTTTTCATAAGCAGGTCAGAGACTTCAGAGGTTCAGCCGTCGAGTTGTTTAAAAAAAGTCAAATGCTTTAATGTTTGTTTCACTTTCTACAGACTTTGCTCATCAGGAAGTCACTTCCTGTTTATAAATCTTCTCTAACAAGGTTCAGTCAGGTCCTCTGGACGGATTCTTGGTGTTGAAATGTTTCGTCTTTTCTCCCAAAGACTTGTTCAGTGTGAGGAGCTGCAGCAAACTCAGTCTTATAAGCAGCATCTTCTCATTGTGGGTCAAGGAGCAGCTCCTCAGGCTGAAGAAGTCTTTACAGGTCACGAACATGAAGTTCTGTCCTGATGGTCTCTGAATCTTCTGCTGCTGGTGGTTCTCTTTTGATTTGACCTGTTTACTGGTCTGTGGATCTGCGTGCGAGTCCTTGACCCGGTCTCTGTCCCCTCAGGTTCCTGACTACTATGACATCATAAAGCAGCCGATGGCTCTGAGCACCATCAGAGAGAAGGTGAACAGCTGTGAATACCAGAGCGTAGGTGAGCAACACACCTTTAAACTCCGGGGGGAGGGGGGAGCCTGTTTAATCTGGTGGGACAAGTCCTGAAGGTGGGTCAAGTTCAGTTCCTGGGGTCAACTAGCAGAAGCCAGAGGTGGAGAAGAGGGAGCAGCAGAGTGAAGCAGACAAGAGGGTGGTGGGGGTTCATGGGACCATAGTGAGACCTGATGTGTTTGGAGACAGCAGGAAGGTCTGGAAGCTGCAGAGATGAAGATAAACCGGGTCCAAAATGGACAGGGTTAGAACAGAGTCCTCCAGAGGTTTGACATCATGGTGGTAAGATCTGACCAAGTTTGAACAACGTTCCAGAGATGAGGCCTCCAGGAGGTCAGAGGAGAGGAACAATGTTCCTGCGTGCTCAGTTTATTGAATAAACTCAGTCTGGAGTGTTCTGAAGGTCTAGTCCTGTAGATGAACTGCAGAAGATATAAATGTTCCATCTCATCAGATCTTTAACCCCCCCCTGATGTCCGCAGGTGAGTTCATCTCCGACGTGGAGCTCATGTTCTCCAACTGTCTTCAGTATAATCCTCGTAACACTAACGAGGCCAGAGCCGGACTTCGCCTGCAGCAGTTCTTCCACGCCGAGCTCCGCCGGCTCGGCCTGTCGGAACGAGACTCCGCCCCTCCCGCCAAACGCTGCCGACAGTAACCGCACGGCGGTTTCACCCTGGTGATTGGGTGCTGCTGGGGGTCAAAGGTCATGGGCCAAACGATAGACTGTTCGAGAAAACCCGGACCTACTGAAGAATCTGTGGAAGAGGCTCTTGATGTTCGCTCAGGGAGAAAAAGTTTTATTTTTAGGGTTAGCGACTCCGCCCTTCAAATTAAAAGCATCAGAAACGTCACCTGGATCCAAAAAGTCCCATGTCTTTCTGTGAGAAGACCTTTTTTTTTTTTTTATTTAGAGCTTTAATTTCAAATGTGCGGGCAGGTTCTGATCCAAAGTCTGATCCTGTGAGCACAGACCTGACCTGCTGAGCAGTTCCAGACCTTTGATGCTGTGAACTTTCTTCTGGTCCCCATCACTGTGAGAAAACAGAAAAAGTGCTTCCTTCAGGATGGACACGCCTGTTTCAGGTGAATATTTGTAATAAAAGCGTTATTCCTGAAACCTTTAATCCCCGTTTGTTCAGATTAAAGGTTAATAATCTGGTTCATATTGAAATAATCTGCAGATTAGAGTTAATTTCTTGTTAAACCTTGGAGCTGCTGCAGTCTGTTTTGGGTGGGGGGGGTTTCTGCTGATGTTTCTGATGGATGTTTGCTGCAGACACTACACTGGACCTGCTGCAGCCCTCCGTCACCCCCACCTCTTTCTTTGGTATTTATTTAGTTGAAACCTGTTAATTTATGAGCGGTAGCTGCCTCGACGTCCCGTCAATCTAAAGTTCAAATAAAGTTGTTTTTTTTAATGACTGCATCTTCTCTGAGCTCGTGCTTCAAACCTTTGGTTGTCTGAGCGTCTTTATGTTCCTCGTCCTGCTGAACGGTCAAGAACAACAGAACTACCGTATTTTTCGCCCTATAAATCGCTGTTTTTTTTGCATAATTTTCATGGATTTTTCCACTTAGACATTTTTGGACTGATGCGACTTATAGGGCGTTGCGAAATGTACGGCGGAAAATATGGTACTGTCGTATTGGCATGTAAAATGATTCAGTCTCCTCCAGAAGTTCTGGAACAGCAAGGACAGTTCCTTTATGTTTGTTCACTGAGGACATTTGGGTTTGAGATCAAAAGATGAGTACGAGACAAGAGTTCAGACGTTGAGCTTATTTTTCCTGGTATTTACATTTTGATGTACAACTCAGACTCAGTTTACGTTCCTACCATCACCCATGGCCACGAACTGTGTAGTGACCAAAAGAACGCGACGCAGTAGTCCCTCGATACTTCGCGATTCGACTTTCATGGTTTTTAAACTTAAGAGACACACGATTGTTGACTTTAATATTACTCACGTGGTTGAGACGGTACGGGATAAAAAGTTAACGGGAGCGGGAACCAACAAATGGGACAAAAAAACAAATACTTCAGACAGGCGCCGCCATTTTGTAGTTTTCTTTCAGTAAGCCTACACTAACGCATGTCAAAAGAACTACGCGGCCCAGAAGCCAACAGTGTTTCCTGCCGTTGCTTTCTGCCAAAATTCAAAGAACAGCAATGGAGGCAGCGAACACTAGTGGAGAAACCGATGTGGTGAAAATAGTTTAGCAACGCAAAGTCAGAAGTAACGATCTTTCTATGAAGCTCACAGAATTGACAGGAAAGACAAATAATCCTGCAGCTGAACTCATCCTTCAAGTAGTATCTTCACTGGTGAGTACCCGTATAATATTTTACTGTACAGTACATATACGTATGTTGTTAAAATTATGTAGGTTTAAGAGTTTAGAACATTGTTAAGAGTGGGAAGAAGCTTTAAAATATTAATGTCCATCCATCCATTTTCTTCTGCGTATCCGGGGTCGGGTCGCGGGGGTAGCAGCCTAAGTAGGCAGGCCCAGACTTCCCTCTCCACAGCCACTTGGTCTAGCTCCTCCGGGGGAATCCCGAGATGTTCCCAGGCCAGCCGAGAAACGTAGTCCCTCCAGCGTGTCCTGGGTCTTCCTCTGGGTCTCCTCCCGGTGGGACGTGTCCGGAACACCTCACGAGGGAGGCGTCCAGGAGGCATCCTTAACAGATGCCCGAGTCACCTCAACTGGCTCCTCTCGACATGGAGAAGCAGCGGCTCTACTCTGAGTCTCTCCCGGTTGATCGAGCTTCTCACCCTATCTCTAAGGGAGAGCCCAGACACCCTGCGGAGAAAACTCATTTTAGCCGCTTGTATCTGAGATCTCGTTCTTTCGGTCACAACCCAAAGCTCGTGACCATAGATGAGGGTAGGAACGTAGATCAATTGGTAAATTGAGAGCTTTGCCTTTTGACTCAGTTCTCTCTTCACCACGACAGACCTGTACAGCGCCCGCTTCACTGCAGACGCTGCACCTATCCGCCTATCGATCTCACGCTCCATTTTTCCATCATTCGTGAACAAGACCCCAAGATACTTGAACTCCTCCACTTTTGGCAGGACCTCCTCCCCGACCCAGAGAGGGCACTCTACCCTTTTCCAGCTCAAGACCATGGCCTCGGATTTGGAGGAACTGATCTTCATCACGGCCGTGTCACACTCTGCTGCGAACCGCTCCAGCGAGCGCTGTAGATCATGATCTCATGAAGCCAACAGGACCACATCATCTGCAAAAAGCAGAGACGCAATCCTAAGGCCACCAAAATGGATCCCCTCAACACCTTGGCTGCGCCTAGAAATTGTCCATAAAAGTTATGAACAGAATCTGTGACAAAATATAAATACTAAAGTAAATATAACGTCCCAGATTTTCACCTATTGCAGGGGTGTCTGTAATGTAACCCCCACGATAAGTGAGAGACGTCTGTACAAGTTGAAATGAGTTTCCTCTGCAGGGTAGCTGGACTCTCCCTTTGTCTCCCAGTCCTTCAACCTGTGCTGCACCTCTGATGATCTCATTCCTGATCTTATCCACTTCGTTTAATGTTTCAACAACCTTACAGGCAACAAACACCTGGTCAACAACAAACACCCGCTGATCACTTGAACAATGGGTGGGTTCAAAGAAAGAACGATAAGCCCCGAGTTATACATCCATCCATCATCTTGAGCAGGGAGGTCCAGACATCTCTTTTCACAGTCACCTCTTCCAGCTTTTCTGGGAGGACTCCAAGGTGTTTCCAGACCAACAGAGACGTAGTCTCTCCAGCGTATCCTGGGTCTTCCCCGTCAGACATGCCTGAACCACCTCGACTAGCTCCTCTCAACGTGGAGGAGCAACGGTTCTACTCAGTCTCTCATGATAACTGAACTTCTCACACTGTAAGTTAGAGAGACCAGACTGAGATGGTTTGGACATGTCCAGAGGAGGGACAGTGGGTATACTGGTAGAAGGATGTTAGAAATGCAGCTTCCTGGAAAAAGACAAAGAGCAGATGTATGGATGGAGTTAGAGAGGACATGGAGGTAGTGGAGGACTCGCTGTAGAGACCCTGAAGAGAAAACGGCTGAAAGAAGATTTGCCTGTATCTGTTACATTATTTTAAAAAACTGCAGAGAACCCCCTTTTTTTTCTAAACTTTTTCTTTTTGCTCAAAGTTGGTCCAGCTTTACTTCTTTACCAGGCTGTTTTACAGGTTTCTTCATACGATACAGAAATTGTCGACGTCCCAAAGGTTAAATTAAAAACACCATCAGTCGTTAACAACAGGAGCAAACCTGAAGGAACAATAAATATAAACCGTTATAATATTTAGTATTTTGGAACCAGACGAGTTGATCATTGGTGGTCTGGTTGAAATCAATGGAACATGTTTAAAGGTCTGATTCTACCAGCAGAGGTCAGCCTCACTGCACGGTTTGTGTCCACAGAAGCAGAACCTAACAGTTTTATTCAGCCTGAAAACAAAACCTCTGAGGGCTGAGGCAGATTTTACTTTAGAAACGGCCTTAATGAGTTTGGGTCAGTTTAGCTCTGTCGTGTTGTGAGGAGCTAAAGTCCATAGGTTTCAAACCGACACCCGAGACAAACAACCGCTGGTTAACACGAGGATCTGACCAGGAGGGAAGAGCAGGAAAAGGAACAATTAAACTCAAAAAGTTCAAATTAATAAACGGAAGCAACCAGCGCTTCATTCCAAACCATCACACGAACATCAAAACCTTGAATCTCATGTAGCTGCTGGTTCACCTCCACCCACAGTCCCTTTGGCAGAACCGCAGTGAAACCCATCAGAACATTTTATTCCTCTGGACCCAAACGGAACCGCAGACTGGAGCATTCTGGACCTCGTCATGTGTTTTGACCCCAGCTCCACAAACGTTTTCACAGTTTATCTTAAAAACGAGTGGTTCCCAACTCTGATCCTTGAGGAACACCATCCTGCATGTTTCAGCTGTTTCCCTGCTTTGACACACCTGATTTGAATGACTGGGTGATTAACTGCAACAGGCTTGGCAGATTTCAAGAAGTAATAAACGACTGAATCAGGTGTGTTGGAGTACAAGATGGTTCCTCAAGGACCATGATACCACTGTACGCCTGACTTCCTGTTTCAAGCTGACACCTTTTCCTTCGTGAGCAGAGTGCAGTTCTGATCCAGGACTTATACAGCCGGACTATAAAATGTTCTGACCAACCGGACCTGCAGCTTCAGAACAGCTGGTGAAAACTTGATGTTTTCAGAACTGTGTGATCTGTTCAAACTGAACGATGCAGTCCTCCAGCTACTTCTGACATTTCATCCTCTGGTTCCGGACTCGGGTCTCGGGGGCGGCAGTTAGAGCAGGGAGGTCCAGACATCTCTGTCCACAGCCACCTCTTCTGGTGTTCCCAGACCAGCCGACAGACCTGTAGTCTCCAGCCGGTCCTGGGTCTTTCCAGGGGTCTCCTCCCAGTTGGACATGCCCATAAGGGAGGCGTCCAGACCCCTTCTACTCCTCTGGCTACACCGAGGAAGTCTGTCTGCAGATGTTATGAACAGAAGTGGGTCAACGGCCAGTGCTGGAGTCCGACTCTCACCCTGAAGAGGCAACACAAATCAAACGGGCTCACTTTGTACAGAACAGCAGTAAAACACTAAATATATACAGTACATGTTTGTAGTTTTTGGTTTTTCTTCTTCTGATTGACCTGGGACTCTTAGACATGCATGTTTTTATTTTTGTTGAGACAGAAAACAACTCTGCAGTGTTGTTACATGAGCTAACCTCACCAGCCCAGGCCTACCTGCTGCCACCGGGTCGAACATTGACGGCTGCAGCCTCTGTTGTCTTATAGAGGGGTGGGTCACCTTCTCACCTGACTCAAGGATGTGTGTGTGTTTTATGGTTTGTTGTGGGTTTTCACAGTAAATCAGATACATGGCATTAATTGGGTCCAGTTGTAATGTCTATTCAACTCAAGAACAGATCAAATTTCCTTTTAAAACCAGTTGTATTAAAAAAAAAAAAAAATTAAATCCTTGTTTGAGTTCAGGTGTGAATGGATGTTTGCACAGTCGTGGCCAAACGTTTCGAAAATGGCTTAACTTTTGGTTTTCACGTTTTGCTGCCTCAGTTTTGACGAGGACAATTTTGTATTAACTCAGATGAATTGCACAGTCATTCCCTGCCATGAAGATGACTTCATCACAAACATTACTGCGTTCCAGCCCAACAAGATGGCCGGCTAACATTTCACTGATGATCTCATTAGCTCAGGAGAAAAGGTTCGTGAGGACAAGACATGCTGATTAGAGGAGCAGACTGGTTGCTTTAAAAGGGTAGTGGTGCTCTTATGTTTTCTTCTGTTAACCATGGTTACCTCCAAGGAAAGGAGTGCAGTCATCATCGCAACGAAGGTTTTACAGTCAAAGGTATTGCTGCTTGTAAGACGGCACCCAATCAACCATTTATTAAATCATCAGGAACTTCAGGGAGAGTTGTTCAGTTACAGTGAAGTTTGCTTCAGGGCATCCAAGAAAGTCATGCTTGCGTTAAGACCATCTCATAAAGAGGGTGCAGCTATGAAATCAGGTCACCAGTGCAGTTTGCTCAGGAACGACAGGGCAGGTATGAGTGCATCTGAACCCACAGTGACACGAAGGCTTGGTGTCAAGAAGGGCAGCAAAGAAGCCACTTCAAGAAAAACCTCAAGGACAGACTGGCACTGCAAGAAGTATAGGGATTGGACTGCAGATGTCTTGTGGGGGGGTATTTTCTCTGAGGAAACCCCCTTGACAATGTTTGAGACATTTGGAAAATGTCTGGAGGAAAAAAAAGAGCGCTCCCATGTGTCAGTCCAACAGTGAAGCATCCTGAGACCGTTCATGTGTGGAGTTGCTTCTCATCCAGGGGAGGGGGTTTGCTCCAAATTGTGTCTTAAGAACACAAACCTCCTCCAAGAGCAACTTCTCCCAACAATCCAGGAACAATTTGGAGATAAACAATGTTTTTTTC
Source organism: Nematolebias whitei (assembly GCF_014905685.2). Lineage (NCBI taxonomy): Eukaryota > Metazoa > Chordata > Actinopteri > Cyprinodontiformes > Rivulidae > Nematolebias > Nematolebias whitei. The sequence continues at coordinate 31,248,684 of NC_056518.1, read as the reverse complement.
CAGCATTATAAAGCATCATGACACGCAACAGTAATAAGCAAGTGGTTCGGTGAACAAAACATTGACATTTTTGGTCCATGGCCAGGAAACTCCCCAGATCTCCATCCCATTGAGAACATGTGGTCAGTCAAAAAGAAGGTGGACAAAGAAAAACCCAGAAGTTCTAATCAACTCCAGAGAACAATATAAACAAGAGTGTAATTGTACTGTCAATAAAGAGCAATTAATCACAAGATTTCTTGACTTTTGCATCCACGATGACAGAATTCATGAGGAGAACTTTCAGTTCAGTGAGATTACAGTAAACTTAATCTGTCTGTTTTGAACAAGATGACTTAAATAAGTGAGGCACCAACTTCCATTTTGGTGCGTGGCTGCATCTAGGTGTAAAAAGGTCCTTGTCTAAAATTGGGTTGTCACATTAAAACTCAAAATGGCCACCGCCACATGTAAATGACCACCCTAATCATTGGAGTAAACTATGCCTTCTAGTTTTTATACCTCAAAGTGTATTTTCCTCAAATGATTGGGGTAGCCGGAGTTTAATCTACTGTGGCCAAGGCCACCGCCTGACTCCACCATTGCACCTGGTGGTGGATAAAGCTGCTCTCCAGGGTCCGTCACTCTGTGCTGCTTCAGACAGAAAAAGAAAAAATTGCATCTTTTCAAAAACTACAAACATTCATTAGTCAAATCCCTCAGTAATGGGGGACATTGGCATGCCGCTGTGTTTGTTAGGGAGAACAAGGGCAATAAAGCTCCAAGTCAAGACAACTGGACCTGAAAGAGAGTCTCACTAAAAACTCCATCTACTATTTGGAATGTCACCCACTGCTGGTCTGCACAGACAATCCAACATCCAGTTCAGTTTGACACCGTTGGTATTTGTTATTTTATACTTATTTTAAGCAAGTAATGTCTAACCCTCTCAACCCAGGAACAAATGCTTGTCATCTCAAAGTGGCCCTGTCGTTGGAGACCGCTGAAATAAGAAGTCAAAGTCTGCATAAAACAGATGCCTTGTTGTTCCCAGAGAGACCTGGAATTAGGAGAGCACTCAGTGGTCTTTGTGATCCATGACCATGTACGCATGACATGTAGAGGAGGGAGAAAGAAGACGGTTCTGAACAGGTTGGAAGAAAGAAGTTCAAACCTGACCCTGTCCCTGCACACAAAGCCCAGGGGTATGTGGGGGCTACGGGAGCAATAATAGGCTTGGCTAAAAATAAAAGGGACAAAATGACTGTTGAGGATACCGTTACAAAGAGCTCCACTGGACAAATAGCAGGGCCATGGCTTTGAAGAGTTTCTCACAAAAGAGGCAATCCCCCTCCTCAACAACCCCCTACCCCCTCCTTATCCCACTTTACTGCCTGATCTGCGCTCGCTCCGATCATGTTCCCATTATGAGCAAGGCCACACCATTAAGAGGGCAGGGGTGGTTTGAAATGCCTGTCAGAAGCCGCTCATCTGTGTCTGGCCTCCACGGCTCATGTGAGCACACGGCAAACAGACCAAACACACCATGTGTCACTTATTTGCCTGCACTTCATTTATGGGGATTTTCATTGGTCTTTTTAAGCCCTGGCTCTATGTAGAACCCTTAGCCTGTTGGTGTGACTAAAGCACTGGAATATCCAAGATGTTCCTGAATGCGACATATTGTCATTAAGAATTGTTCAAGATCTGTCTTTAGCAAGTAAATCAAGACCAAAAAGTTTAAGCCCTTGTTAACTGTAACCTTAGCCCTAACCTAATTTAATGATGAAATCTGCACCCTGGGTGATGAGCAGGAACTCATGATGTCTCAGGCATCCAGTTTTATGTCTCTGGGTTGCATGGGCCTCAGATTCTTGTCTTGCCTCACATTGTAGCACCATGTCTTTCTTTCTGCAGTGTCCTTGTACCAGTTATGATTGAAGCCACAGATCTTCATGTCCTCCTTTATGCAGATTTTTCATTGCTCTTTTGGTTGGTCTCTATCCCCTCAGCTTGAATGCAATATGTATTATACACACATACTGGTACATGTGATATAATACAGTATGTGTGTATTCATCTTAGCTATAATGCCTGATGGGGCTTTCCATGTTCTACAGTGGCAGGTGAATGGCTAGTAGTTGGATGTGATTGCCCCTTTGGTGTCTTTCATGAGCAGGACTGTCTGGGTCAACCACGCTGGGTGGGATATTTCCAGTAGCAGCATATTCATGTGTACTGCTAGGTGTTCATGGAGAGCAGTCTGTTTATTTAACCAGTAGGTGTGGATCATGTCTGACCCAGGTTCAGTCCAGCTCTTTATTCCTGAAACTCTGTCTTGGATGTCTGCCACTGTAATGAGCACTGGTTCTTTTTTTTTTCTGGGAGAGTGCTGTGTTGAGATCTTCTTGTGGCCATGGGACATTAATATTTGTGATGCCTCCTTCTCCCATATGCTTCACCAGTATTGCCCAGTCACAGCTCTGGGTGAATCTACCCTCTTGTTACCCTACCATTGAGAGTGCACTGGATGGTGTGGTGGAGAATACTCTGTTTATTCTCCTGACTTCTGCCTCTTCAGTGTACCTCTTTAGGTGAGTAGCCAGAACTTTTTATTTTCATTGTTTGGCAGTCTATAGCCTCAGGTATGGTCATATTGTGATGTTTTGTGGTTGATCTTTCATTTAATCGTTCTGTTTTTCTGACAGTTGGATAATTCATCTGTCTTTCTTTGATTGTAGCTTCCAGCCTCCTTCTCTATTGTGGACGATGCTCCTTATTCATTCTAGACTTGATCTTATAGCCAAGTAAGCTAAGGATCCACTGTTACTGTAGTCTGTACCAGCTAAATGCTGCATTTACATCTTGTAACAGACTTTAGAAAGTAATTTGCCTCTTAGCTTTAATAAGGGGTGAAGGTTATGGGCGCCTAGCTTGGTCACAGTCTTCATTCTCATGTCAGCTGCTCTTCTGTTCTGTTCCTCAGGGCTTTTCAGTGGGGCTTGGTATCTGATGGTGAGGATGATGGTATATCACCCATGACTTGTCTTCCAGACTCCCCATAGGTTTCTCTCTTGAATGTTGGAACACTGGGTCTGAAGCTGGTTCTGAGGCAATCTGGATGATTAGTATTAAAGTTTTCATAGTTCCCACATCCTTCCCATAATCTCTCCTATCTGTAGACTTTCAGTCTGGAATTGTGTGGATCAGTTTTTCATCTGTATGGGTATGCATACATTCATGCTTGTGTCAGCTTTCTGCAGCATTCAGAGCTGATTGCAGTAAAAAAAAAAAAAAGTTTATGGTTTGATTGTAGTAAAGTGCATTTATATTTTTGTGCTTTAATTGTCCTCCATCTGCTGCTGACAGCAACACGGCCGGCCCTTCCCTCCTCACATCACAGGAGGATATTTTCACAGGAGGTGGGCACCTGCCTCAGCTTCCTCGCTGATTGTTTCCAGGACCGAGGGGCCTCTTTACGTCTGACATATTTTGCTCTGAGGTAACATTTCCTTGCATTATTGTCACAGAATAGCTCCTCTCGTCTATTGTGGAACAAGTTAAAACTCTGTATAGATTTGGGAAAAAGTGATGGGGGAAAGTTGAAGGAGGGAAGGGGGGAAATTCCAGGGAATTCTAGAGGCATTCCTTTTGCTTTCCTTTTTCTTTGAGTGTCAAGGCCATGTCATCTCCGTGCTTCCGATCAACAATAACCTGCTTTCAATTTATTCTTTAAAAAAATAGGCCTAGAAAGTTTAGTTTTTTTTTTTGTTTATTCCAAAATAAATACTTTGAAGGAAGTAAATAATCAAACCCATCAAAGGATTCCTGTCGCAAGCCGATATGCTCCACCTAGAGAGCACCTAGTGCACTGAGCTTCACAGAAACTAGATCAAGGATCCTCCAACACAGTGACAACAAAAAGTTTATTTGAGACTGAAAAATGAGACAAAGGACAAACATTGAACCGTGTTGAGCTAAACCAGAGTCAGTGTGGCATCAGAGGAAGAGCAACAGGTTGGTCTCAGTGATGGCTTTAATCCTGGCAAGGACAACATCCAAACATAAGTTTACCCTCCAGGCTTTGATCGTGGAGCAACTTCTCTCCAGCAAATCCAACCTTTGCAGCTTTGGTCACTTCATATTTCATGTAATGGAGTAAAGTTTATACAGTGTCTGGCTCACAGTGTCAAGGAAACTAGGCAGAAAGGAGGAGTTTTAATTCTGTGCTGGTCCACATGGATCAGATGCCTCTGTGTTCAGAAGTTCATGCAGGGTCAGACTGCATGCATGGGTGCAAGGTAGTGCATGGGTATTTTTGGTCTGTGGGAGAAAACCCACGCATGCACGGAGAGAACATGCAAACTCCACCCAGAAAGGTCCCCAGCTGGAATTTGATCCGACGACTTTCTTGCTGAGAGTCAACAGCTCTACCAACTGAGCCACCGTACCTCTTATGATGATAATCTTCTTTCTTTTTCTTTTGTCTGCTCCCTTCTTCAGAGGTTGCCACAGCGGACTAACTTGTGCGATGACTTTGCAATTGTTTTTACTCCGGATGTCCTTCCTGACACGACCACTGAGCTACCACAGCCCTCTGTGTGGAGCAGGCAGCTGCCGTCTAGGGCACCTAGGGGAGTAGATGTTCTGGGTTAAGGGCCTTGCTCAAGGACCCACGGTGGGGCAAATGAGGATGGTGACCGATGTGGGTGTTTCACCTTTCCCACCCACATTTTGATGTTGCCGATATGGGGAGTCAAACCAGCGACCTAGTGATCACAGGCTCACCTTCTCAAACCTCTGCACCACCACTCCCCCAGTAATAGTAATAATAATAATAATAATAATAATGTGTTATCAAAAGAAATATAAAGTATTCAGGAGGCAGGTTTGACAGCTGTGCTCCTGTCTGAATCCAAGCCCCGCCTGCCCCCCTCCCCCCAGCCTGCCCCCACCCCTGGAGTCTTAACTCACCTGGTATTCTAGCATGAGTACGTGTTACTAATCAGCAGCAGGGTGAAACACCATAAATCAGAGGTAAAATAATTATAAATTTGAATAAATCTCTACTTTAAGGTTAATTACCTTGTGGACTTTTTCTTTTGTCTTTTCGACATCTGCGTTGCGTTTCTGTATTTGTGTGCGTGCAGTTCTCCTGAGAGCCGACACAGATTTTCCCACTGCTCCGTGGAGCCACGGTTCTGTTGTCACCAGGCCGCAGCCACACTGCTTATTGTATTTATGTCCTGTGTATCACTTCCTGTGTCAGATTGTGGATTGTTTGAAACACAATGGTGTGTTTTGCCTTGAAAGGACACTTAAATCATTTACCACTTGGCTGTAAATGTAGTCATATATGGCATGGTTTCTTTGAAACAATATGTGTTTCCCCTCTGACTGCTGTCGTTTAAATGTTCTGAGTCAACAGCCAGCATGATGACTCAAACTGTAGGTTAGATCAAACTATACATGACCTCAAATCTGAAAAGTCTGGGTGCTTGGGAAGTGTAAAATGTAATTCTAAAAAGAACGGAATGACTTGCACATCTCAGAAGCATAGTTAAAAGTTAATGTTGGATAGTTGTGATGTTCGGGCCCTCGGGGTCCACAGGTCTGATTCCGTTCTGGACATCAGTGCATGAGCTCAGGCCACTTCCACAGATCATCGTCTGTAAACACAGTTTACCATGCTGTCCACAAATGCTGCTTAAAGCTCTATCAAGCAAAGAAGAAGCCATATGTGAGCACCTTTCAGAACAGCTGTCTTCCCTGGACCACAGCTCATTTTGAGTGGACTGAGGCAACGTGGAGAACTGTGAGGTCATTTGGATCCAGATCTGAAGTTCTATTTGGAAATGCCATTTCCATGTGTGCAATTTGCATAGTTCCCACATCCTTCCCACATAACCCCTCTTTCTAGGCTTCCTTGCAATAGTAGCATTCCAACAGTGTTGTCTTTCCTTGTCCATGAATGTCTTGTTCCAGTAGTCTATTTGTCATCTGAATGTCCTAGTTCCCCAACATTTGATGGACTTTGTTAATCTGGGCGACATCTGAGCCGGCATGGCCTCATTACTATCATTCACTCTTTGTGTAACCAAGGTTGCTCAGACATTGCACTGGGATTTCAATGCCAAAAATCTGTTCTTCTCACACCAAAGTCGTGTGACTTAACCAAGCAGATTTATAGAGTATGCATCTGACATTTAAAAGAGACATAAATTTGACTGTTGTCTGCATAACCATGAATTTAAATAACGTTTTCTGAATATGGATTCAAGTGGGCACATATAGAGAGAACAAAAGAGGACCTAAAGCTGAGCCTTGTGGGACTCCACAAGAAAAAGAAGAAGAGTATACTGAATGCAGAACGTTCTGTTTGTCAAATATGACCAGAGCATTGCCTCCAATTCCCAGCCACTGCTGCAGATAGTTAACTAAATGTAATGGTCCACAGTGTCTAAATCAGCTATGAGGTCTAAAAGCACAAGGATGACGGTCTCTGGAGTCCGTTGCTAAGAGGATGTCATTAAAACTTTTGAAAAGAGCCAATTCAGTGATGTGGAGAGTTTTGAAACACAATTGGAGAACCTCAAGAATGCTATGCTCCTTGAGAAAAAAATTATAAAATATACATCCATCTATCTGTCTGTATATATATACTTATATTTGTTTTAAGTCTAATGTCCATTCTGACACAACCTGGACTCAAACCTGCAGCCTGCAGGTTAATGAGACCATGGCACAGCCCACCAAGCGACTGCGGTCCCTGTTCTGAGGGAAAGTTAAGAGTTTTTTTATTTTTCTTATCAAGCCTCACGGCACCTCTTTTTGAAAATCTTAGTATTTTTTCTGGTTACCAACATCAAATATAAACCTTGATGATGATGCAAACGTTACCGTTTGTTTCCACTGAGAAGGAAACATTTGAGTTTCCTCCTGCATTAAAAGCAAACCTTGAGGACCCATGTCTTGTAAATTCATCCAGCGTGGATTATCTACTGTACTTAACAAGAACATTTGTGTTAGCCAAGGCAAACAAGCCCACCTCCACAAATATTCAGTCAAGCACACACTTGTTGCGTCTGGTGGTGGCTGTGGTGAAAGTGAAGCCTCTCTCACAACCCACCTCAGCTCCCACTGAGGATGTTGAGTAAAGTAAAAAACAAAAACTCTCAACTAAATACAAGTCTATAAGATAAAATCTAACATGCCGTCTTCCTTGGAAACCATCTGACTTTTGGTCAGAGCAATTTCCTCATTGCACCAAATATTCATTTAATAAAAAAAAAGATAAAAAAGAACAACTAAAGGTTTCTTAAGCTACAAACTACATTCTTGTCATGCGGGACACATTTATGTCTATGTGAAGTCATAATGCATCTTAAAACTTTGTGGGGGTTTTTTTTGTTTTGCTTTAATAAATCTGTTTGTTTCTGCAGTGAAGACTGAGTTCGATTCTGAGATCAGGTTATCTGCTGAGACTCCGTCAAAGTCCATCTTCAGCTTTCCATCAAAGAGTTGATTTCCTCACATCTATCTGTTTCCACAGCAACAGGGCAGCAGATTTTTACTGGTTTTCTGTTCATCCTACCAGTCATTGAATGAAGGGGGGGTCACTGTATACAGGTCAGTCCATCACCATCCAACAAAGACAACCAACCAGGTACACTCACTTCACCTTCAAACGTCATATCTGAATTCATAATAGGCCTAACATGCAGTATTCTAGAAAACTTAAATGGGAAAGAACCAAAGATGGTGTGGGCTTTTGGGACACACAAAGAAATGAAATTACTGGAGCCTAAATTTTATTTTATTTTTAGATGTTAGGGAGTGAACAGTGTTATGAAGGAATTATGACAAAGGTTTAAAAAAATGTGCTGATGTATAAACCTCCAAAAATGAAGTGATGGTCATTTAACCTGTGAATACAAAAAAGAAGGGGGGAAAGGTCATTGTGACAATTTTCTGCTTTGCAGAATGAGTAGAAGATGATTTGTTACATTAAAGAAAATCAACTCTTGATTTAACATTGGAGATGATTTTAATATGAAGGTGAAAGGAGAGGGAACTCTCCAAACAGATACTTGTAGAAACGGAGAAGTTGCAATGCTGTATCATCCAGGGTGACCATATTAGAAAATTGGGGTTGATATTCATGAATTAAGTTGTCTGTATTTAGAGAAAGATGCAGGTCACAAAAAGTGTGTTGAAGACTGTTGAGACTAAAGAGGTCAAGGCCACCTTTAGAGATGGGCTTGATGTGTACAAAATGGAGTTGTCAGCATACAAGTGGATACTACCAGCAGCATGAACAATGTTATTTATGTAAATTTTTTAAAAGGTGTTGGACCGAGTATGGACCCCTGAGGAACTCCCATAGGCAAGGGTAAGAGATCGGACTGGTAACCCCCACTGGTGTCTAGTGTGTAGACTCTGGTTCCAAAATTCCAACATGGCAGCTTGTGTAAACCAGTTCCTGCTGGCTTCAGTTCCCTACGAGGGTAGGCAAGGTCTCTTGATCTTCCAGTAGAATATTTGTATTGTGGGGACAGACTGAGAGCAGTGTCTTCCACTTAGGACCGTGGCTTCCACTGAGTACAGTGTCTTCTGTGGTGCTCCACGCATGCAGGACATCAAATAACCAAGAAAGCTGTCATGAGGAAGAACCCTCAAGTTTGTCCACAATTAACTGGATATTTTGAAAAAAAACAAAGATTTTCTCCTCAGGTTCATTGAAAAGGTTTGGATGAAAAGAAAATATATATATATTTTTTTAATTTATCTAACATTCCTTAAAGAAATGCATATCACCCACCAACCTACATGCCAAAGTTTTATACAAAGATCTAATGTGATCTGTCATCACTCACTCAGTGACTACCAAACGTTGACTGTGTATCTTCATGTTCACCTTCTGGCTGCCTGATTGGTTCCCAGAGGCAGCTTCTGTTTGACTCAGCCCTTCACCACACCCTGTCAGCAACAATCATCTGTTGCATTAAGCATCGGGTCTGAATCTGTGCCGGGAACTTCAGGGTGAATCGGTTCCCTTCTCCAATCCCAGACAAGAAATATCAGAAATTTACAAACGGGAGTGCGAGCGACAGAAAGCCATGTTTGGATCTGAAAGCTCCTCACCAGCAAGCTGCAACAAGACTGCCTGAAGTTGACTGTGTTGTTAGATAAGACTTTTCCTTGCTTCTGTTTGCGTTCTTCAAGACAGGACTTGTAAATGTTTCCATGGCAACGCGCTCAGCCCTGTATGTGCTACTGTACTCGACATGGTGCGAAGATTCAGAGGCTGAAGGTGAAAGCAGTTGTTTTCACGAGTTTAATCCTTCTTGAAAACACTTTGGAATTTAACTCGAGGCCTCAAAGAGCATCGGCTCACGAGACAGAAAGAGACGAGGAGGAAAGACCAAGGAACCAGATTAAAGCAGAAAATTAATGTCTGACTGGTGGTGATATCATGTTACTTGTATGAATTAGTCACCAACAGTGACACAACCTGGACTCCAATATTAGAGGAAAATTAACAGATTTGTCTTTTTTCATTGTGAATTCACGTCTAAGAGAAAAACGTTTACTCAACATGTCTTGCAGAATTTAAATCAGCTTTTAGTGTTCAGATTTAATGTCTAAAGATTGAAGCTTTTTCCTCGTGTCTTTATAAAGTTTGTCAAAATTGTTTAGGGTTAGGGTTATCCCAAAATGTGAGTCCCAACAGAGTGAATCTAAACTGACCGAGTCCCAACTGAGTGAATCTAAACTGACCGAGTCCCAACTGACCGAGTCCCAACTGAGTGAGTCCCAACAGAGTGTGTCCCAACAGAGTGAATCTAAACTGAGTGCGTCCCAACAGAGTGAATCTAAACTGAGTGAGTCCCAACAGAGTGAATCTAAACTGAGTGAGTCCCAACTGAGTGAGT
>NC_056518.1:31233326-31238760 GCF_014905685.2 Nematolebias whitei | reverse complement strand
CCCAACTGAGTGAGTCCCAACTGAGTGAGTCCAAACTGAGTGAGTCCAACTGAGTGAGTCCCAACTGAATGAGTCCAACTGAGTGAGTCCAAACTCAGAGTTCCAACTGAGTGAGTCCAATTGAGTGAGTCCAACTGAGTGAGTCCAGACAGAGTGAGTCCAAACTGACCGAGTCCTATCTGAGATAGTCCAAACTGACCGAGTCTAAATGAAAATAGAAACTATATATTTTTTCCAAACCCAGTCATAAATCCACCACGTTCTTTTTGGCCAGTTTTTTTGCTCCACTAAGTTAATGAACTGGATGTAGTCAGAAAAGACGACTCAGAACCAGTAAGGGAACTGCAGAGCCTCTGACTGTTGACTCGAGAAACTCATGAAAGACCCAGAAGTTCTGCCAACAAACAATGTGTAGTTGAACATGTTTGTCCCAAAGCTGCATGTTTCCAGGCTGGACACACGTACAAACCCGGTATTTATTTTTTAGCCTTTTATTAAAAAAAATGAATTTTTTGTTTGTTTTCTGCCATAAATCTCCTGTTGGACCTTTAGTCAGCACGAGCTGCAGGCTGCCGTCCACTGAACCACCATGAAGCTACTTCAGCATGCAGAGCAGTTAGTGCTTCAAATTTAAATTTTTATTGAGTTTATTTACATTTTTCAACCCTGTTTGACTGGTGGGTTCCGTTAAACATTTTAACTTCCTCCGTGTGACTTTCTGAGCATTTTCAAATCATTTTGATCTTTTCTGATAAGGGGTGTCGTAAAGAGGGAGGCCAGGAAGTTTGTGTGTGTGTGGAGGCTGGTGAATGGGTCATATGTACACAAGTATGAGCAAATGTTTGCACCTGCCCGTCTGGGAGAAAACACCTGCTGCAGGGTGTCAAAGACCACCTGTCGGACTCCGTCCTGCAGCTGTTTAGGAGCTGATCCAGTGTCAGCACAAGTTCAAGCAGCAGCAGTGAGGGTGAAAACAATAACGCCACAGATTCACCCCGTTAGTCCAGAGAATGGAACAGGAAGTCCTTCCTGCATGGCAGAAGAAGCGAGCAGGAAAACAGCGAACGGTTAAATCTGGAAAATAACCAGCTGATGTCACCAGGATAGAAGTGAAAGATGGAGAGGAAGAGGCGGACGATTCTCTTCAGCTTCAATTTTGATGCGTTTAAACTGTTAAAACACCAGACTGAGGAAATTCTGAATGCAAGGAACACGATGACACTGGTTCTCCCTACAGTGAAGCACGGTGGCGGCTGCATCATGATGTCAGTATGACTTCCATCAGCAGGAACTGGACACGAGGCAGAGCTAAAGGAACGATGGAGCAGAAACAGAGATGTTCTTGATGGACAACTGTGGATGAAAACTGTTTGACCGGAACCACTGTAACTCCTGTAAGTCAAACATCTGGGGTGGGGGTCATTTCCGGGGGTTGGTGTGGTTCCGGTAGAGGGCGCTTCCGCCCTGTTTCCTCTGCACGTGCCCCCCTGATTATTTAGGAGCCAGTTTATGACTTCAAGACTTTTTGTTGTTTATTTACCGTTTTTTAAAATGAAGTCAGACTTTCAGCAGAGCCGTGTTTTCATTTGAATTCTGAAGGAAAATAAAACTTTTTAATTTCAGTAAATAATTCTCAGACTCCTAAAATCATTTAAAGTCTCAGGACTGATCCTCGGGACCCGAACCTTCCTCTCATTGGTTCACGCTCGCTTTGCCTTGCGTCTGATTGGTGCACCGAGCTGTCAATCACAGCGAGCGCCCCGACTGTCTCCGCTGCTGTGCGCGCTGCGGCTCAGTGCGCAGAGCTGCGGAGGGAAGAGCACCGACAGCTGCTGCGCGCGTCCCGCACTGCAGCCCCGCATCCCTGAGAGGACAGGACAGGACAGGACAGGAGAGGACAGCCTGGCTGGAGCAGCAGCTGCAGACATGTGGACTAACACCGGGAAAGTCTTCTGGGTTTGTCTCCTCGCGACTCTCCGGCTGGAGGTGAGAACTTCATCGTCTTCTCCTCAGAGGAGATGATCCACAGACAAATCATGAAACTTCAGTTTGGTGTTCGGAACAATCATCCAAACTTCTTTAAATCATACTTTAATTTAACGTTAACAGAAAGTTCCTTTAAATGAGGTTATTTATGATAAACGGACACGTGGAGTGGAGTGGTGGCGCAGCGGTTAGAGGAGTGAACCTGTGTTTAGGAAGGGTGCCGGTTCAAATCCCCCTGTTGACTGTAACATCAAAATATGGGTGGGAAAGGTGAAGCACCTGCCCCCACTCCGAGCCCTTGAGCAAGGCCCTTAACCCCCATCTCCTCCCTTTACCTATACATCTCCACACAGAGGGCTGTGGTGCCAGGAAGAGCAGCCAGAGGAAAAACAATCCCCGAGTCTTCTGTGAGTTGGTTCGTTGTGGACGCTGAAGAAGGAGCAGCCGAAAGAAGAAGAAAACATTTAAACAACAAGTTTTCAGCGACAGACCAAACTTTTTAAATTCTTTCAGTCTCAGTCGGGTCATCTGGACAGTTTCTTTTTTTATAGAGACGTTTTGCCTTCTATCCAGAGGGCTTCATCAGTCTGAGGAAAACAGAGGACGAAACGTCATATAAAAAATTAACTGTCCAGATGACCTGACTGAGAATGATTGGATTTGATACCTGGATGATTGAGCAAAAACTTTGTTTTCTTTGTTTAGTTTTTCTGAATGATGCATTCAGGGCTTCATGATGTATTCAGGGCTTTATGATGCATTCAGGGCTTCAAGTTTAGTTCAGAGCTTTGTGATGCATTTAGGTTTTCATGATGCGTTCAGGGCTTTATGATGTAGTCAGGGTTGCATGGTGCAGGGCTTCATGGTGCATTCAGGGCTTCATGATGCACTCAGTTCTTCATGATGTGTTCACGGCTTCATGATGCACTCAGGTCTTCGTGGTGCATTTAGGGCTTCGTGACTTTCAGAGCTTCGTGATGCATTCATGGTTTCATGATGCGTTCAGTCTTCATGGTGCATTCAGGGCTTCATGAGCTGTTCACGGCTTCTTGACTCGTTCAAAGCGTCATGATGCATTTAGGGCTTTGTGGTGCGTTCAGGGCTTTGTGATTATTTACGGCTGCTGACAGAAAGTGTCTGGTGGACTTGTGCAGCAGCTGCAACCAGAACTCGGATTCGAGTCTGAAGCTGCAGAACGTTGGACCTCTGATCTGAACAAACGAGACGTTTCTGAAACTTTCTGAGAACAAACTCCAGACACGAACAAGAAGCAGAAAAAAGATTTGAATTTAAATAATTCTGATCTGAACCTGTTGATGTCCTCTTGACATGTCTCCTGTCCTTCTCGTCCACAGGCGCCCCAGGCCTCGGGGTTCTTTGAGCTGCAGCTGGTCTCTGTGGAGAACCCCGGAGGTCGGCTCCTGAGCGGGGACTGCTGTGACCCGGAGCCCGGTTCAGAGGACGACGGCTGCGGTCCGGACGAGTGCGACACCTCCATCCGGGTCTGCTTGAAGGAGTACCAGAAGGAGGTCACGACCTCTGGACCGTGCACGTACGGCTCGGAGACCACCAAGGTGATCGGAGGGAACAGCTTCCAGCTCCGGGGCGGACAGAAAATTGGACCGAACCGGAACAACGACGCAGGACGGATCCTCATCCCGTTCCAGTTCGCTTGGCCGGTAAGTTGGGTCCAGATGAAGGTTCTGAATGTGCGCCGGTCATGGTTCTGAGGACGTTCAGACCCGATGCTCAGTTCGGGCCAGTTGCAGGACTCTAATATTTGTGTGGAACCACTGGTATGGTCCAGGTGGGCTGATGGTTCTTGGGTCCAAACAGCAGCTCTGGACGGTTTTCATGAATCACCCGTCACTTTGGACATTTCACCGAGCCCGGTTCTGATGGATCCAGAAGACTGTGTTTGGAGCCAACCAGAACCAGCTCTCGCTCCCTGTGAGGAGAGGCAGCATGTGTGATGTCATCACTGCTGTGGTTCTGACAGGAAGTCCCGAGCTCAGGTGAAACTTTGTGTGTAAACTTTTCTGCAGAAGGCCACCGCAGAGGGGCGGAGTCAGCCGGGCCCGGCGGGCTGACCGGGTCAGCTTGGTTTGTGAGGCCGGCACTGGACCTCAGGGAGGATTCGTGCTGAAGCTGGGCCGGGGAGGCCCCCCAGGTTCTGATTCTGTTTGTTTGGGGCTTGTTTGTGCCGCGATGTGCCCAGGAGGGGTGGAGGAGTGTTTTGGATTTGGCTCAGACCTCGGCTGAGTTTTTGATCTGACAGCTGGATTTATGGATCTGTGAGAGACTGAGGCGACACCTCGGAACCTGTTCTCAGGTTCATGAGAACCTCCAGAGTCAGGCGAGGGCTCCGGGTCCGCTGGTGTGACGGAGTCTGAGAGGAATGTTCATCGAGCAGCTTCACTCTGGAGGAGCTGTCAATCATCCCGTGCAGGCTCTGCGCCTGAAGAGATGAAGTCGGCGCACGTTTTATAACTTCTCATCATCAAACTGTCGTTTTTATCGGATCATCTGGAAACTTTGCTGTCAATCAAAAAACTTCTGTTTGTTGTTCTTTTGACCCGTTCAGGCACATCTTGGGTCCAGTTTGGTCTCGGTGTGAGAACGCAGCTGGTACTGAAGCTGACGGTGTGTGTGTGTGTGTGTGTGTGTGTGTGTCTCCTTCCATCGCTCCTCCCTGAGAGAACCAGGATCTTCATTGTGTTCTCAACCTTTTCTCCATTTTCCCTCCTTTCGGGTCAGAACTGACCCAAACGGTCGGTGAGGGTTCAGCAGGTTTCTCAACTCATCTGGGATCAACATCCCTGTTTGTAACCACTGTTACCCAACCTCCTTTTACAGACGAACTCCTGCTGCTCTCTCACCTCCTTTCTGCATAAAGAAGACAGCTGTTAGTGAGGAGGTGTCTGAGGAGGCCTGTGTGGGTTAGGTGTGTTAGGAGGTGTGTGTGTTAGGAGGTGTGTGTAAGGAGGAGTATGTTAGGAGATGTGTGTTAGGAGGTGCGTGTAAGGAGGTGTGTGTTATGTGTATGTTAGAAGGTGTGCGTGTAAGGAGGTGTGTGTAAGGAGGAGTATATTAGGAGGTGCGTGTAAGGAGGTGTGTGTTATGTGTATGTTAGGAGGTGTATATTAGGAGGTGTATATTAGGAGGTGCGTGTAAGGAAGTGTGCATTAGGAGGTGCGTGTAAGGAGGTGTGTGTTAGGAGGTGTGTGTTAGGAGGTGTTTGTAAGGAGGTGTTTGTTAGGAGGTGTCCAAAAGGAGGTGCGTAAATGGAAGTATATGTTATGTGTATGTTAGGTGTGTAAAAGGAGGTGTATGTAAGGAGCTGTGTATAAGAAGGTGTGTAAAAAGAGGCGTGTAAAAGGAGGTGTATGTTAGGAGGTGTGTATAAGGAGGTGTATGTTAGAAGCTGTGTATAAGAAGGTGTGTAAAA
>NC_056518.1:31232937-31233316 GCF_014905685.2 Nematolebias whitei | reverse complement strand
TATAAGAAGGTGTGTAAAAGGAGGCGTGTAAAAGGAGGTGTATGTTATATGTTTAGTAGGAGGTGTGTATAAGGAGGTGTGTAAAAGGAGTTGTGTAAAAGGAGGTGTATGCTATATGTATAGTAGGAGGTGTGTAAAAGGAGGTGTGTATAAGGAGGTGTGTAAAAGGAGGCGTGTAAAAGGAGGTGTGTGTTAGGTGTATGTTAGGAGGTGTGTATAAGGAGGTGTTCAGTTTGATGCATCAGCAGCGTCACTTCTTCAGCAGACGTTGCAGCAGATGATGCAGCAGACGATGCAGCAGAACGTTGCAGCAGAACGTTGCAGCAGAACGTTGCAGCAGACGATGCAGCAGAACGTTGCAGCAGAACGTTGCAGCAGA
>NC_056518.1:31226956-31232837 GCF_014905685.2 Nematolebias whitei | reverse complement strand
TGCAGCAGAACGTTGCAGCAGAACGTTGCAGCAGACGATGCAGCAGACGATGCAGCAGACGATGCAGCAGAACGTTGCAGCAGACGATGCAGCAGACGCTGCAGCAGAACGTTGCAGCAGACGATGCAGCAGACGATGCAGCAGACGATGCAGCAGACGATGCAGCAGAACGTTGCAGCAGACGATGCAGCAGACGATGCAGCAGAACGTTGCAGCAGACGATGCAGCAGACGTTGCTCTTTCACAGCTTTGTTGGGCAACATGCATCTCACAGCATAAAACTGTTTCTTTTATATTCTGAGTAGCCTCAAACTGGTTTCCTGTCAGTTTATGGTGCTGGTTTTTATGATGCTGCGTCTCTGAGTGAGTTTTCACAGATTATCAGTGGAATTATCTGATTTCAAACTAAGTTATTTCGTCGTTTATAACTACGGTTGTCGACGGATGTTTTCTCTGGACCTGTTGTCTTTGTGGTTGTGGTCGTTGGTTTTGTTTGAGCTTCTCCAGAGCAGAGCAGGAAATTCTCCACGTTGGAGAAAAGGAGTAGTTTGACGACTGACACATTTCAGACGACGTTTTCCTTCTCATGTTTCTCATTTCCATGCTGCGACTTCATTAAAAGACACCGGTCCACAAAGAGGAGCCAACTTTTTACACTCTTGGTGTGGGAGAAGTGAACTGGGTCATTTCACGATTGTGCAGCTGAGTAGAAAGCGCTAATTAGATTAGCTTTCATTAGATTTGCTGTCTGAACGAGACCTCCTCGGGGAGGACTGGTCTCCTTAGAGAAAAGAGGTGGAGATTGGTGAAGGGGTGATGGGCTTGTTCTGTTAATAATGTGCTAAATTAACTAGCCCAGCTTTTGGCTGCCGGGAGCATCATGTTTTATTCATGTTAATGGGCTAACAGGTGGAACTTGACAGGTGTTAATGCTGCTTTTTTCCTGTCTTTCTCTAATTAAATCCCAGGAAAACTTGTTAATTGGGTCTTTCATGCTTCTGTGATTTTTTCCAAGTGATGCTTCCGTTTGATTTTATTCTAAACATGTACATTAAACCAAATATTTAAGTTTTATACTCCATGTAAAGTAAAGGTATCGGCTGGGTTGGTGTGTGATCACCGTGTGGTCTTTTTAGATGTAAATGTCGACACATCTTGATAAATAACTTGTTTTATTTAAGCTTGCATGAGCTTGAAATACTTGGATGTGCCATATTATTGTTCAGTGTGATGACAATATCATGAGGCTGTGGTGGTTCAGTGGTAATGATATTCTCATGGCCTCGACAATGGACAGGTGTCTACACTGGTCCTGTTAGACCTCAGTGCTGCATTTGATACAGTTGATCATAATATTCTACTACAGAGACATGAATTTGATACTGGAATTACAGGAATGGCTCTAAATTGGTTTAAATCATATTTATATGATAGATTCCAATTTGTAAATGTAAATGTAAATAACGAATCTTCACCATACACCAAAGTTATTCATGGAGTTCCTCAGGGTTCACTGCTTGGACCAATACTCTTTTCCTTGTATATGCTTCCATTAGGTAAAGTTATTAAAGAGCATGGGATAAATTTTCATTGTTATGCTGATGATACTCAGTTATATTTGTCCATGAAGCCCAATGAATCCAATCAGCTACTTCGACTACAAGCATGTCTTAAAGACATAAAAACCTGGATGACTCTTAATTTTCTGTTTTTGAACACAGACAAGACTGAGGTTTTAGTTTTTGGACCTGAGCATCTTAGGAATAAATTTTTCAGTCTTTCTCCCTCCTTAGATGCATTAATCTGTCCTCCAGCTCTAATGTTAAAAACCTTGGTGTTATTTTTGATCAGGACATGTCTTTTATCCCCCACATTAAAAACGTTACTAGAACCTCCTTCTTCCACCTGTGTAATATCACTAACATTAGAAACATCTAAAAATGATGCAGAAAAACTGGTCCAGGCATTTGTCACATCTAGACTGGACTATTGCAATGGTTTATTATCTGGGTGTCCAAATGTTTCTTTAAAAAGTCTTCAGTTGATCCAAAATGCTGCTGCCAGAGTCTTAACTGGAGTTAGTGGGAGAGATAATATCTTTCCAGTTTTAGCTTCTCTTCACTGGCTCCCTGTCAAATCAACACAAGTTCAACGATGCAATGAAATGCTGAGGACAAGAAGAATCATCTCAACTCGCCAAAAACAAACAAACAAATCAACACAAAAAAATACCAAAGCTTGCAGCAAAAATACACAAACAAGGCTCCTCAAGTGAAAAAGAAATGCCTCTACAGTGTGGTCCGGTTAGCAGCAGGTCTTGTCTGTTGGAACGTCTGTGTAGAGGCTCAAGGTAGATCTTTAGCAGAGGAACCTTTCAGAGCATATAGGATCCACAGGAACAGTTTGTAAATGTTTTAGGAATCAAAGTAGAGTTCTTTATAAAAGACCGACAGCCAAATATCTCCGTGCTTTTATTCCATAAACGTTCTAAATGTAGATTTCACATCTAATTTTCATTTAGGAGGTGATCACAAACTGCTGAATCATATTGGATGTGACGTGTTCTTGCACATCAGAAAGTTCAACCATGTTTTGTTGTCAGTTCGTGTCTTTGTTAGTGACTCTCAGCTGAGCCGTGCTGCTGCTGCTCTAGTAATTTATTCATTGAACAGGTGAAGGTGTTCAGGTGTGAGCCGCTCTCTTTGTTTAATGAAAACCCAGAACCTTTTGTAAATTGGTTTGAAGGTGTTGAATGTCACACCCTCCCCCTTTCTGACACAAAACAACCCTTCAAAACTCCCAGCAGACGTAAAGAATCTGACTCGTGTCCATCAGCAGCACTTAGTCCTGTTGCAGAGTCTGAGGTCGTTTAATGACTCGTTAAACATCTTGAACATTATAAATGTAGGAAGCCCCAGCATGGTGTTTATTACTGCGAACTTCTAATTCTCCTGTCGCAGTGGTCGGTGAGCTCTGCCTCAGTCGAGATGAAATTCTCTACAGACATCAGTGGTGTTTAGTGAAAACCCAGTCCTGTGTGGATCTCCAGCTCGGACGTCAGAAGCATCATTCAATAGGCCTGTCACGATAACAAATTCTGCTGGGCGATTAATTTTCTTGAAATTGTTGCGATAAACGATAATATTGTTTGAAATTTGACAATAATTAGTAATTATTGCCAAATTTAAGAAGAAATGTTGGTAATTAGTTTTTTGTGTAGTACATTTTTTGACCACTGGATAGCAGTATACGACTGTTTGAATCGAAGGATGGATAGTGAGGGAGCGAGCAGTGTGTCTCTAAGAAAAATGGGAGGGAGACCCCTTGACGTGACATGGGTTGTCTCTTCCTGTTTGTCGGTTCTCAAAATGGCGGACGCTCAGTGTGAACAAATGATAAAGCCAATAAATGAAAATGAGGTTGATAATTTTCATTTATCATGTGATTAATTGATTTATTGTTTATCACGACAGGCCCGTCATTCAGTTTAAAGAGTTTAAACGGGTCTTAGAACGTTGGACTTTCCACGACTGAGCTGCTGTTTTCATCTTTTAACACTTTTTACACAATCACAACTGAACACGGAGGGTTTCACCGCAGGAGGCTGAACTTTTTGTTGAAGCTGAGCCGACTGAACGCTGTTTTCTGCGCTGGCGGGGAGTGAGAGACGCAGGTGTGCGGTTACCATGGTGACCACGGTTCTGACTTCCTGTTAGACTTCAGAGAAGGATGCTGATGGATGTGGAAGTTTCAGATCATTTCTACAGAAAATGTCCTATACTTGAACTTGTACGATTTTTAGATTTGGAGTGGAACAACTTTTTTTTTTTACCAAAAATAACTTTTTTTAAATTTTTTTATTACTGTTGCAAACAGTTCTTTTCACCCAACACACATGCCTTCAATTAGACTAATTACTGATGAAACGGTTACGTTATTGTAAACATGCACAAAAGAAGCCCCCCAAAATAAAATAAAAATCCTGAAGGCAGCAGTTCAGTTGGTTCTATAGGAAGACGGGGTCGTCTTTTGAGGGTGTGAAGAACCAGGACCATGTTTTAGTCTGAAAACGTTCAGAATAGACGAGTAGCTCTTCAGTTTTAAGATTATTTCCAGCACATTAAAGTTTAAATACGTGCAAAAGCAGCCATGCATCCAACAGATGTGGATTTGTGTCGTCTTCTTGTTGACTGTATCCGTCTCAGGAAGTCCTGCGTTCTTAACGAGAATCCTTCAAACTCTCACGGTTTGTAGCAACAAGGACACAGGAATGTAGACTGACACGAGGAGCTCAAATAAAATGATTCAGGATTGATTTAGGAAACGAAACACAAGACTGACGTGGCAGCAAAACCAAAAGAACAAACCCGAAGAGACACGGAGAAGACCCGGACGTGGCATAAAGCACGATGGCTGATGAGGAGAGTGGAGACACCTGGGCACAATGACGGGGAACAGGTGAGGGAGCGAAGGCTCTGACAAATGAACGGGTGAACAGAAAACAAACACACCGACTCAAAGGAATGAACCAGCAATTAAAAAACTAAAACTGAAGAGCAGCAGCTGGCGGTGAAGGGATGTTCAGTGCAGGACAAGAGACTTTTGGGGCTGCGTCCAAATCTTTTTGTTTTTCAGCATCACGGTCGTCGTCAACGAACTGAAGCTTTTTTATTTGTTGTTTCGTTTTGGTTGTGGGCATCCACCTATCCTGCTCTCGAATTATTTAATCTACAGGTTTTATTTAGAAAAAGGTAATCGTGCTGATTCATTCATAATGTTGTGAAAAATAAATAAGTAAAAGGAACTCTGCTATTTCTTTTGTTTTTAAACTGAACGGGTGCTTGTTAAGTTAAAATACCTTTGAGCTCAAAGCTTAATGACCCTAAAGGTTTAGGATTGTGTGTCACAAAGGTTTCGTTCTGAGTTAACCTGCGTGTTGTGGACACACAAGGACACATCAGGACTAATGTTGAGCTTTGTGATCCTCTCTCTTCTTGGCACTTTGACAAAACCAAAAGAAATTGTCTCTTAAAATGACCTTGAAGTAACATTTTTCTAGCTCTTAGCTTGAAGTGTGTCTCTAATCAGTTCTAGCTCTTTGGCGTGCCCTGTAATCTTCCCTGCAGCCTCCAGTCTCTCGGAGTCAGACCCGGGTCATGGGAACCCTCAGCTGTGAGTTCAGCCCCATGCAGATGACAAACCACCAGGTCCGTCATGACGTGTTGCCTGCACCTGAATCAATCTTGGGTTTGAGTTTGTTGTGGGCTGCTGGAGGTCATCTCCTCAGAGAGTAGGTCATGGTGCGCAGACCTGCTGGGCTTTACCACAGAATATAAACACTGTCCATTTCCATTACATGATGTTACAAGAATATTTTTAATAGTTTTATTTAAAAAATATTTGACGTAACCTCTTATCCTGAGTAGAAACTTGAATCGATTTACTCCTAGCTGTGCCTCCACCCAGTCTGACAAGACCCTGAAGTTGCTGGTCATTCCACCTTCAGTGAGGACGATTCTGCCTACATGTGGGAGGCAAAGTCTGATGGATGGAGCAACAAGGTTTTCTGTTTTAACACTTCAAAATAAAAGTACAGTTTCACAACAAACTGCATTTTTCAAAGTCCATAGATTTTCACAAAGTTGGATCAAGTGTGTTTTTAAGAGGGAGGAGGAATTTGTAGCTCCATACAAATTTTATGAAGTTGAAATGGCTCTTTAAACTCAAAGCCCTTTTCTAACAGGAAGAACATGGGAATGGTGCAGCCACACGCATGCATATGTGTGTGTTGGTATCAGTTTGTAAATGTTGGTACCTGCTGGTCATTGTGGTATCTGTTGGTAACTGATGGTATCTGTTCATGAATGTTGGTACCTGTTGG
>NC_056518.1:31222593-31226946 GCF_014905685.2 Nematolebias whitei | reverse complement strand
GTTGATTCCTGTTGGTAACTGTTGGTAATTGTTAGTACCTGTTGGTAATCATTGGTAACTGATGGTATCTGTTCATGAATGTTGGTACCTGTTGGTAATCAGTGGCAACTGTTGGCAACCATTGGCAACTGTTGGTAACTGATGGTACCCATTGTTAATTGTTGTTAACTGTTGGTAACCATTGGCAACTGTTGGCAACCATTGGAAACTGTTAGTAAATGTTGGTAACTGATGGTATCCATTGTTAATTGTGGGTAAGTGATGGTAAATTTTGTTAATGGATAGTAATTGTTTGTAATAGTTGGTACCTGTTGGTCATTGTGGTATCTGTTAACTGTTGGTACGTGTTGATAACTCTTCAGTTCAGTTCAGTTTATTTATATCTCAGGGCACTGAACAAATACATTTATATACATAAAAATTCAATTAGTAATATTATTTATCTAAGGTAGTGTAGGGTTGATAACTGTTGGTAAATGTTGGTAATTTTTGGTACCTGTTGGTCATTGTGGTATCTGTTACCTGTTGGTAACTCTTGATATCTCTTGGTAACTCTTGGTATCTGTTGATAACTGTTGGCAACTGTTGGTAACTCTTGATATCTCTTGGTAACTCTTGATATCTCTTGGTAACTCTTGGTACCTGTTGATAACTGTTGGCAACTGTTGGTAACTCTTAGTACCTGTTGGTAAATGTTTGTAATTGTTGGTAACTCTTGGTAACTGTTGATAACTGGCCCAAAGCACACGGCAACTAATTAGTGACAACTCTGAGAACAGCTTCTAGATTCCCACCATCACGTATTGACACTCTGTGTGCAGTATGTGCAGTGTGTGTGTGTGTGTGTGTGTGTGTGTGTTAGTGAGCCCTGTGATAACCTGTGCCCCCTCCTCTCTGTCTTTCAGCAAGACTTCACAGTGATGGTGGAGGCATGGGACGAGGACAACAGAACGCACAGTGGTGGTAAATTTCCTATCTCCTCATCTTTGATGTTGTTTCACAGGAAAACAAAATGAAATGTCTCAGCTGTGTAAAAAGTCAACTTTAAGGATTTAGGAGAGAAGAAGCCAGATGGCTTTAAAATCTGAAGTGTTAAACCAGGTTGCAGTCAGGACCGTCCCAATGGTTCCAGAATACAACCATCTTATACAAACCATAGATGCTGTCAGCATGGGGGTGGAGACTTGATGGTTTGGGCTTGTTTTGCAGTCATTGAGAGAGCCGTGAAATCTCCTATAGACCTAGAAGAATCTAGAGTCCAGTGTGTTTCCGTTTCGTCCACTTTTAGTTGAATCAGTTGTAGACATGATGATGATATTTTACTTGGACCCACCTGAGCCCATCAATTTATAATTCAACTACGTTTATTTATGCAGCTCCAAGTCCCAGCAGAAGTCGTCTCAGGGCACTGTACAAAAACATTCACATACATTATAAAATAAAATTAGTAAAAGTTTCCTATCTAAGGAAGCAGCAGATTGTGTTGAAACCACTTGGTGCCAGTCTCCCATCCTGAGCGAGCACAAAGGAGACAGTGGAAAGAAAAAACTATTTTTTAACAGGAAGAAACCTCCAGCAGACAAATCAGAGATTATATTCAATAAACTAACATCTGCAGAACAAAATGGCTGCTCAGCATCTGCAATAAAATATCTCCTTTATTCTAAGAAACAACAAATAAAGCTGGGAATAAAGCTCAGTTGTCAGGATTTGTAAACATTATTATTAAGATTGATTATTGTTATTATTGTGTATATAGTGAATATCTTGCATCAAAGAGCATCTCAGAAAACGTCTCTCCCCTTCAGCAGATTTGGTTGTTGTCTCTTTAAAGCCTAAATGTTCTGGTCACATGACCTATGTGGTCCTACTGATTTATCTTTATATTTAAAACCCATAATGTTGTTGTTCTTTGAACACAGTGTGATCGATGAATTGTTTCTTTTATTAAACGCTCCTTTGACTCAAACAGGTGCAGGTTGATGAGCAGGGCAAGCGAGCAGCCAAACTTTATTGATCTAACTTGATTTACAATCGTATGATTCATATTAATCCTCCTGTGAGGTCGGTGGAGTCTCGTGGGAGAACTTGAATTTGTTTTTCTTGTTCCAAGTTCTTGTGAACCGCTTGTTGTTGTTGGTTCAGCTGTTTCCATCAGCTTGTTTCCAAGTGTCCTTCGGTGTGTTGAACTCTACAAATGAGTTGATTTAGGAGCCGAACTTTGGCTGTTTCTTATTCTTGAGCAGGACAGGTTCCCACCTTCTTGTTCTTTGGGTCTGATCACACCCAGAGCTGTTGGATGGAAGTCATTGTTTCAGGGTTCACCTCAGTAGCTGGGGGCATTCGGCTGCATGTTAGCTAAAGGATAAGAAGAGAGGTGAGCGATCTGAAGGTGAACTGAAGTGACCCAGAGGAGGAGGAGTCCGACCCCCCCGTCGGAACCGCTTTTTACAAAATGGTACAGATGAAGACGGTGAGCAAATGATGTCTTCTGCCCCACCTCGTGTCCCTCAGACCGTTTGCAGCTGTCCTCCATGTTGGCAGAGCGCTCCCTCGTTAAGTAATTAGCTACGGAGCTCACTTTCAGCTCCTCCTCTTCATCTCTTCATCAGCGTCCAGCAGCTGCCAGGCGGACATCATGACAGCCCGGCATCCAGACGGCCATTCCTCAGCTCGGACTGCAGACGAGTCCAGGAAGCTTCAGTTCTGCTTCACCTTGTGATGGACGCAGGTCTGCCACAGACCCCCCATCCTGTCCTACCTGGACTAGACCTCAGATCATCCTGAGATCATCCTCCGCCCCACGCAGCCAGGATCATCCTTAATTCACATGAGATGTTTGTTTCTGTCCCATCTTCCTGCTGCCTCGGCCCAAAGGTTCCTGCGTGTTGGGAAGTTTGGCTCCACGTCAGAGAGCAGGCAGGAACCTGCAGCATCCAGGCAGCTTCACACCGCTGAGGTGCTCTCATAATTAGAGAGAGAAAGTTCTCACCTGGCCAGGTGTGCAGAGTGAAACCTGCAGACGTCACAGTCAGGTTTCCATTCGCCCCAGAGCCCAAAGGGAATCTTCAGGTTTTCTGTCGGCACAGGTCCTGCTGACAGAAACCACCGTTTATTCAGGGGAAACACACCGTCAGTGTTGCAGATGACTGGAGGGATCTGCTGCCGACAAAAACCGCTCGAACACAAAACTACCAGAAAACATCAAGTCTGCAGGTTTCAGGACAAAACCTCCAAGTTGGTCCATGAATCCAGTTCTGTAAAGTTCTTCTACAGAAGCTTCCAAATCTGATGACGGGGCCTTCTGATGGCAGAAGCTCCTCTAATAAATAAACATCTAAAAAATGTTTGATAGAAGACAACAGGAAGGTTTTCCAGGTTTTACTTATTATGAAGGAAGTTTTAAGACTTTTCGAGTCACAGAGACTTAAAAAAAAAAAAAAAGCTGCTGGAAAAGTTTTTCATAAATCTGAAAGAAGCTGATTCATTAAAAAAAACCTGCTTGAAATGATAAAACAGCTTCTTAACGTCAGTGAAGAACCAGACGTGGGCAACTTAAGGCCCGAGGGCCAAAAGTGGCCCTTGGACAATCTTCATCAGGCCCCCAATATCCTTAGGTTTAAAAAAAATAATAAAAAGATTGATTAAAAAAACAGCAATTTATCAACAAGAGTTAAGGAAATTTAAATTAAACATCTTGCATTTAAAAACATTTTTTAAGTCGTGGTTCCAGAACTAGACTGAACTTTAAAGACTTAGAAACACAAAATACGTTTGTTTTGCATATTTCAGCTAACCTACTGTATAGCATGTTAAGCTAACGTGTATAATATATTGTCACAAGAGCCAGTTTACAGTTTATGTGTAAAGGATCTTGAAAAGACTTGTTTTATAAAGCGTGCTAACTACGCTACAAGACAAAGGCTGAAAAACTTCTAGATTATTTCTCATAAAGAAAACTTGTTTTCCAGTTCTGTACGCAGCTCACTGCTTTCAACGTCTTGATGTGGCCGTTTAGAAAAACATTGTCCACCTCCGTCCTAGAGACACATCTCCAGGTCCAGGCTGCAGATGTTACCAGAAGTTATAAAACTGGTAGAAGTCAAAGGGCTTCAACCCCCCCCCCCCCCCCCCCCCATCCAAACAGAAGAATGTTTTTTTACCCAATCAGCCGCTAAGGTCTGAAGCTACTGGGACTCAATATGCAGGGGCTGGGGACACAGGGACACAAGGACTCAGGACACAGGGACACAGGATACAAGGACTCGGGACACAGGGACATAAGGACACAAAGACACAGGGACTCGGGACACAAAGACACAGGGACTCAGGACACAAAGACACAGGGACTCG
>NC_056518.1:31199977-31222583 GCF_014905685.2 Nematolebias whitei | reverse complement strand
AGGACACAAAGACACAGGGACACAAAGACACAGGGACTCAGGACACAGGGACACAAAGCCACAGGGACTCAGGACACAAAGACACAGGGACTCAGGACACAAAGACACAGGGACTCAGGACACAAGGACTCAGGGATACAAGGACACAGGGATACAAGGACTCGGGGATACAAGGACTCAGGGATACAAGGACACAGGGACTCAGGACACAGGGACTTGGGACACAAGGACTCAGGGACACAAGGACACAGGGACTCAGGACACAGGGACACAAGGACTCAAGACACAGGGACTCAGGACACAGGGACACAAGGACAAAGGGACTCGGGACACAGGGACACAAGGACTCAGGACGCAGGGAGTCGGGATTCAAGGACACAGGGACTCAGGACACAGGGACTCAGGACACAGGGACACAGGACACTGTCAAAATGATTTTTCTGTGTTTATCGACCGGCTTGGCCTTGAGGAGTTATGAGAAATGTAATAAACGCAGAGAAGGAAGCAGGTCTCTCTGTTAAATGAGTCTTCGAGGCTCAGTGGGAACCAACCTGTATAAATAAAGTCCTAATAATAATAATAATAACAATAATAATAATAATAATAATAAAAAGGAAGCAGGTCTCCAAACTCTTCAGTAAATGTTCAAAGGTTAAAACAAAAATCAGATCTAAAACTCAGACAACACTTTGAGAACCAGCCAGAGGGTCTTTCCTATTTTGCCCTGCCTGTTCCTCGTCTCTTATTATTTCCTGCTTGGCTCTAATGGAGTCAGTACTGGATATCCTGGGGGGGGGACTTCTGCAACACTACCTCTGTTTGTTTTCTTAATTTTCCTCTACATTCCCTTTTCCTCAAAGTTTTTCTTCTACAGTTTTGTTCAGCAATGTTTCACATGAGACCCCCCCCCCCCCCCCCCCCCCAACTGTTGTCATTGATCAGCGCATCATGAATGGTTTCAAACGTCTGCTCTAAAATGTTTGTGCTATAAAGAAACGTGTTCTGGAAGGTTTTCAGTCCAGCGTTTTGTTGGTGTAGAGGAAAGGCAGGCAGCCTGTGTGAGTTTGTCTGTTAGTAAAATATCTTACGAACACATGTTAGATTGACATGTCACTGAGTCAGCTTGAATCAAGATGGCCTCCACAGCTAATCAACCAGTTTAACAGATACTGAGCTAACATTTGGTGTGGTAGTAGCTGAGAGTCATTCCCAACGCATCCTCTGAGTGCTGACAGATTGCATCAGCTCTGTCGAAAACTTTTGCCTGTAAGGCGCAAAACACAACAAATTTCTTGAAGTAATGATATTTTCACTCATTTATAGATCGTTTTCTCTGATATCAATATCTAATAATCGCCACATTTATCTCCAGGACATGCTGCACACCGTACACACAGATGCAGACGACACCTCGCTTTATATTTTTATTTATTTATCTGACAAAGACCAATGAAAATTGTCAAACCCAATGAAAAAAGCCTAATCTGAAGCAGCCTTTAAAAATACATGGAATAATCCTCTGACTTTAATCTGGTGTGACACATTTTAAAAACGTCTCCCGTTTGTTTTGCTGAAGACGAGGATCTTCTGATTGAGCGCAGCGTCTACAAAGGGAAGATTAACCCCGGAGAGGAGAGGCAGACGGTGGAACATAAAAGCTTGATCGCCACCATTAGATACACCATCCGAGTGCGCTGCGACGAGCACTACTACGGCCCCAGGTGCAACACGGTGTGTCGTCCACGCGACGACTACTTTGGCCATTACGTGTGCGACCAGTCTGGAAAGAGACGATGTATGGACGGCTGGACGGGAGAAGACTGCAAGACCGGTGAGGATGCTGCTCACACTCGCAGCAGCTTTTAGATTGGATTGAGTTATTACACAAGGTGTTTGAAGGTTTTGTACAAGAGTCGCGTGTTTATTGAAGAATGGAAAACTGACACTGTAAACACTAGGAGTGGTCATCCACAGCGTCCTCAGCTCAGAGGGCGGTGGACGTTCACGTTGAGTGTCGCTTTCGAGAATTTCAAGGGTGTTCAGAAACTCCTGTCACTGTTGAAGGTCCACCAACCTTCTGAAAGTTGCAGCAACATGTGTCTTTCTCCACGAGCGAGGAAAGACCGAGGATTTAAATACTCAGGTCACTTTCTCTGTTTCTCCCCAAAGCCATCTGCAAACAAGGATGCAACCCTTTACACGGGACATGCAGTTCACCGGGGGAGTGCAGGTAAGTCGGTCTTCCTTTGTTTTTAGTGTGGGTGTGTGCATGCCTGTGCATGTGTGTGTGCATGTGTATGTTCAGTCATGATGAATAACGTTTTGCCTGAATGGAAACTTCACCAGTAAAAAGAGCAGCTTTTCCTGACACCTCACCATTTATCCTCATCCTGGTATTTCAAAGTAAATACCAGTCATGTTTCCTGCTGTAGAACCCCCCACCCCCAATGTGTACTGTTCCTCCTTTACAGTCCTCCTGTAGGATACCCCCCCACCCCACCCCCCTGCAGCCCCCATCAGCTCCTCCTGTCCTGGATCTTGTTATGGCTTCCAGCACTCTGTTAAATGCTAAACCTGACGACACCAGCAGCTGAGCTCAGGAAGTGGGATTCTGCAGCGCACAAAAACTTTAATCCCTCATTTTCCTGACTTAGCTGCCAGTTTTTGATGTTTCAACCAGTGTGTGTCTTGAAGGCCATCTTCTGTTTGTCCCCTTATTAAATGTGTATGAGCCGGTGTCCAAGAGGAATGACTTGTGTGTATTTAAATATAACTCATAGGTTCTGACCCATGTCACTTTGATCTGTGGTACTGGATCAGATCCACATGGATGGTTGTAAAATCAGTCTGAATCTTTGTCACATTTCAACAAACCCCAGCCGGTCGAAGCAGCTCGTCCTGAGCCTGGCTCTGCTGGAGGTTTCTTCCTGTTAAAAGGGAGTTTTTACTTTCCACTGTCTCCTTTGTGCTCGCTCAGTATAGGAGACTGTGACAAAGTTACGGTATAGGTATATTCAGATAGATACCAACGTCTTTCAGTTCATCTTGTCTTCAGGTCCAGAGCAGAAGTCCATTTGTTTCGTACTTTTCTGATCAGCCATCCTGGAGGACAGAATCTGCCCCAACGTTGCTGTCAGACATCACAGACGATGGGATCGACACTGGAGTTAGTTTCTCACCTCGATCTGTTTTTTTTTTTTTTTTTTAACCGTACATGTTGCAGAATCATTCCACGGTTCAAAGAAACCTTTAAAAGCATGCAACACGTCAGGTTTGGTCGTGACAGAGCGCTGCCCACATCACATCGAGGCTCAGCAGGAATTTGTTATGGCAGCTGTGTGAGCATCAGCACGACACCCCTACACACACACACAATCTCATGCACTCAATGCCGGCGGAGGGGGGTGTTCATGTTTGATTTAGTTAAGAGCTTATAAACTATGAAGCTGACATTTCTCATTGGAAATGGCCAGAGGAACTCCCTAGAACAGGTTTCAACATGTGATGGGAAGTTTCATCGCTGTGAGGACGACACACACACACACACACACACACACACACACACTTGTAGTAGCACTGCAGAGTTTTATGGTTGTTCATGCTGGCAACAACATTTGACCTTACAAGAACCAAACTTTCTGTGCAGGTTCTGACACAGCGAGGAGGATCCTTTGTGAGGATCCCTCTCAGGAAGTTTTGAGCTGAACATTTCTGGTTTCAGTCCAGACCTGCAGATCTCTCTGATCCAGATCTGATCCAAGCATAGCCTCCTCTTAACTGCCCTGCTCACTGCCAGACCCTGACCGCTCCCTTCATCACCGCTCCTGGATTGGACTCTGCTTTCAAGGGTTTGCGTCGAAGATGGGGTGGGGGGTGGTGGAGGGGGAGTGCGTCTCCAAAAATAGGAGAAATGACAGGACAGGTGGGGTGAAGTTACAACTGGCCTTGGAATAACAGAGTGTTGCCAAAAACCAACAGATTAACAAACACTTCACAGTCCACCCTCCACACCCCAAGCCTCACTCCGAAGAACCAGACCGGATGTTCCTAAGAATGAACACCATAGTCAACATAATAATAGCAATATTATTGAAAATTTTAATGTTAATAAGATTGCTAATAATGTCCTGGTGCATGCTAAATAATCCAGGTAGATAAATCTAACAGTCAGATCCTCTGGAGGGGTTCTTTGTTGAAACGTTTTGTCATCATACTCCATCTGAAGTGCCGAAATCAGCTCTTGTTTCCGTAGCTGTGTGATGAAAATTTCATAATTTTGTTCACAGAGCAGCTTCAGCTGCCCCTTCTTGACACAAGGCCTTGACCAAACTTTTTTCACAGGTGTATGCGCTACGTATTGTGGGGTTGGTCCAAAGTTTGTGAGTGCTTTTGTCAATATGGAAATGTGAAAACATTCAGCTGTATGACTCTTCAAAAACACTAAATTGGTCAAATGGCCCATAACTCCTGGAATGAGATTGTGCAGACATCGTGTACAGAGGAGTCTGTCTGATGAAAAGTGTGGCGCGTTCTTCATGATAGATTTGTGACAAAACAGCAGATGCATGGACAGAGTGGAGACTCTGGCAGAAAGAAACCCACCCCTCCCGCTGCAGTATACATCACCACGTGGGTCTGCGTCTGTGTTTCATAGACTATGAAAGATTTGCGCAAAAACTAATGTCCCACAACCACCTGATCGTGCGTCAACTGTTCGGCTTTGGATGGAGTATGCTGGGACCTTCAGCATCAAACAGCACCTTCTCATAGTGGATCAACCATTTTGCTGATGACAGCCACATCTACAGTAGTTGTTCACATGTAAAAAGAGGATCATCAGTCTAATAATTGACTGCTTGCTATTCGCAGAGGGCTGAGTGATACTGGCAATAGTAGCATTTTAAGAAGGGGACAGGTGGACATGTAGGCCTCTGCCCCTGTTTATCGATCGACAGGTTCTCCACAAAGATGGCTTCCTTCACTCCTCTCTCAAACCAGCTTTCCTCTATAGCAAGGATGTGAACATCTTCATCCCTGAAAGAGTGACCGCTGGCCTGCAGATGAGTGTCCTGGCCTGATTATGTTGCCATACAACTCATCATACGCCTTCTGCTTTGCCTTAGCTACCTCCCTCTTTGTTCTATTTGCATCTTCTTATATTCCTGTCCTCCGTTTAGATTTTCCAAAGAAGCTCATTTGCTGGAAAAATCTGAAACAAGTGAGAACAGTTGTTCAAAGACTTGAGCAGAGAAAAAAATCTTCTAAAGTCATAGATTTTTGTAGGAATTTTAAATGATGTGAAATCTTTGTGTTTCTGCTGCAGGTGTAAATATGGTTGGGAAGGACCATTGTGCGACAGATGCTTGCGGTACCCTGGCTGTGACCACGGAACCTGCAGTGAACCCTGGCAGTGCACCTGTGAGAAGAACTGGGGCGGCCTCCTCTGTGATAAAGGTCAAAAAACATATGAGTTCTCTTCAGTTGGTGGGAAGGTTGGGTTGGTCCAGAGTCTGGGGGCTGCCACTGCAAATCCCTGATTCTCTCTGAGCGTTAATTTAGTCCTCGGCTGCACTAAGAACATCTGACTGGAAGATCTCAGTTACCTGTTTGGGTTATAAAATTGCAAAAGATCCATGAAATAACTGAGTGCTAAGCTGTTTAAAACTTTAAAAGTAAGCAAAATAATAAAGTCAATATGAAAGTGAACAGGCAGCCATTGTAAACAAGACAGATGTGGCCCTGCCTTCTGGTTCCTGTTAAAAGACGTACAGCAGCATTCTGGACTAACTGCAGACGATGGAGCGAGGATTGTTCCAAATATATAGAGTATATATAGAGTTGCAGTCGTTCAGTCTAGTTGTTATAAAGACATAGAGAAGAGTTTGGAGGTCTTTATGAGGATTGTAAGATTTTGCTTTCGCTATTCGACAGAACTGATAAAAACGGGTTTTGACAACTGAAGATATTTGCTTATAAAGTTTACAATAACTGTCTAAAACCACTCCCAAGATTCTTGACCATGGAGAAACAATGAGGAGCGAGAGGACCAAGAATATCAGAAAGCTCACTGAGAGGTGTACAGTTTCCAAATAAAATAACTTGGGCCTTGTTTTCATTCAAGGTCAGACAGTTCTGGGTTAACCAGTTTTTGATGTCTTGGAGAGAGTTACAGAGAATGTGTTGGGGCAGAGACATCCATTTTAAAAGGGAAAATTATTTGGATGTCATCAGCATAACAATGAAATGAAATGTGCTTGCTAAATATTGATCTCAAAGGCAGCCAGTATAAACAAAACAGAAAAAGTCCCAAAATTGAGCCTTGAGGTTCACCACAACAAATAGTTGCAGAAGAGGCGTGTTCCCCCATGGAAACAGAAAAGGGCGCGTCCACTAAATACAACCTGAACCACTAAAACCGAGCCTTTAAAACCAACATGTTCAAGTCTTGATAAGGGGATCCTGTGATCGACCATATCAAAAGCAGCGGTTAAATCTAAAACCGCTAAAACAACGAAGCAGTCTGAGTCCACGTTTAAAAGAAGAGCATTAAAAACACTTCAAAGTGCTTTCTCAGGGTCATGACAGGATTTAAAACCAGACTCTTCACAAACTTCATGAGATAAAGGTCGGAAGTTGATTAAAAATGATCTTTTCCAACACTTTGGACATGATGGTAGTTTAGATATTGGCCTGTAGTTAAAAAGAACATTCGGATCAAGGTTTTTCTTTCTGATAATCGGCTGCACTGCAGCATGTTTCAAGCAGCTGGAACACAGCTGGACGACAAAGAAGAGTTCAACATCTGTAAAATACAAGGGCCAATGATGTGAAGGGTTTCCTTTAAAAGACGAGAGGGAAGATATCTAGAGGAGAATTAGAAGGTCTTAAAATATATATATATTTACCTTAAAAAAGAAAAACAGGCTCAAACTGCTGATTAACAGCAGTCAGGCTGATTTAAAATGGGTATTGAATAAAATCAGAAAGTTTTTCAACAAAAATTTTCAAAAACTTGTCACAAAGTGTAAATGAAGCCTCCACAGGGACACAGGGATTACCAATAGGGTGAAAATATTAAAAAGAACTTGGTGTTTGTGATTATTTACAGCTATCGCGTTGGACAGAAAGGCAGATTTAGTGTCTTTCACAGCCCTCTGATTGATAAATAGTCATGTAAGATTCCTAAAGAGACTTGGAGATTGTCCTTTTTCCACTTTTTCTCTGCAAGGCTGCACTCCCGTCTGACAGCAGGGGTAGTTTCATTTAACAAAGGCTGATGGGATGGTTTAGATCTGAGTGTGACAACAGAGTCCAGGATGCCAGAACATGTTGGATTAAAAACATTAACCAGTTCGTCACTGGTCTCACTCAGAACAGAGCTGGTGAACAAAGAGGAAAAGAGAGCAGCTGTCAGTGAGTTCAACGTCTTTGTCTGATCGATTCCACATCACACACTCCCAACATTAAACAGAAAGTGGAAATGGTCAGATATCCCACAGTCTGATGTCTGTGATACAAAGGTCCAAACCAGAAGACAGAATCAGATCGAGACTAGAGTCCTGGACCCAGTGAGTAAAGTTAAGAGTCAATACAAGCAAGAAAGTATTTTACTAGAGGTCAATATTCACAGCATGCATGTATATTAAAATCCCCAACAATTAAAATTTGATCATATCTTAGCACAAGTGACCCAAGTATGTCAGAAAACTCCTTAATAAAATCCTTTACATCCTTTACTAGGTGGAGGGTACACCGCCGCACAGATCACCGAGCGAGAAAAGTTCAATTCCAAAAGTTAGACTTCGAAGCTGATGTAGGAGACAGGTGACAGCTGTTGACAGCCATGTTGGGATGCAAACACCGAAGCTGCCCCTCCACCTCTACCAGTGGTCTGGGTGAATAACAAACAGCCAGAGGAAGAAGTTTAGAAAAGCAAGCAGATTCACCAGATGGAAGCCAAGTCTCTGTCAAAAATTTTAAAATCCTGCTTGGAGGAGTTAACAAGTCATTTAAAATAAGTCTTATTGCCAGTGATCTGATGTTTAATAGATCAGTTTGAAGTATGGTAAGACAGGAGAAACAGGAGAACGTCTCAGCAGGCGAAGGTAACCAGGGTTTAGTCTGCCTCTGTAGGAACGCATCCAATCCTAGACAGGTGTATGATCCACCCGTGCGCCCGAAGGGCCAGGCGAGCAGGTCAGATCCAGTAGTGACATCTGGATAAGGATAGGGGCTGAAGAGAAAACTAAACCTCTGATGTAGAGCAGCAATCCATCTGCCCAATAGATTTTAGGCAAGTCCTGAACCAGAACACTGGCCTGTTTCCCCCACCTTTTCAGATGCTTCCTACAGAGAAAAAAAGTGAGTGGTAGGTGGTGTATACAATGTGGTATGTCAGCGAGTAGTGTAGGAAGACTCGCTGGCTGCCTACTCAGATTAATGGTTTGTAAATGAACTGACTGAAAATTCAAGTATTTGGCAATCATAAACAAACTGAGCAGAGCCAAAAGGACAACAAAATAGGAGTAAATGAATAACAAACAGCAAAACAAAGACCAGGACAGACAGCCGGCCGTACACACAGGCACCATCTTGAAAATCAGCAATAAACTACCAGATCATCAGGACTGATGAGCCAAATGCTAATCTGAACACAGCTTAAATCCATTAGTGCTTTATAAACCATATAAACACCATCTTGGGGGACCAAGATGGTGTAGAGGTAGGGCAGCTGACCTGGGACCAGAAAGTCAGAGGCTCAACTCCTCGCCATGCCCACATGTTGTGGTGTCCTTGAGCAAGTCACCCAATCCTTAATCGCTCCCTGGGCGCTTGCATAGCTGCCCACTGCTCCACCTGGTTGTATCTCACGTGTGATGGGTTAAATGTAGAAAACTAATTTGGTCATTGTATGGTAGTGTGGCCAGATGACCCAGATTTCTGGGGACAGTCCCTATTTTGGATGACCTGTTCCTGGCTAAAGCTGTCCCCAGAAATGTCCCCAATTTTAACGTTTTATGAACGAGGAAAAAATGTTGCGTGTAGACTGTTATTACAGTAGCCGGGTAGAAAAGCGCAAGTATGTTGCATGCAACAACAGCTATTACGGTAGCTGGTCGCGCTGCTGTTACAGACAGAGAAGAAGAAGAGCGGAGCATGCCCCCGTTAAAAAGAAGAAGTAGAAGAAGAAGAGAGCGTGAACTTTTCACCACCGAAGGGGAGCTCTCCTGTGATATGGTATGTCTGAATCAATTTATTTTGTTTGAACTGGGCTGATCCTTGCTGTGATAAAGGTTTGGTTCGCAGTAGGAAATGTTACTAGTCTTGTCAACTGTGCCAAGATTAAAAAATAAAAAAAATAAAAAATAGAGCTGGAATGTGTTTTGTTTTACTAAAGATGAGGACCCAAACCAAGCTTTTATTAACAAACAGAACAACAAAAGGCAAGACGAGAGCACAGGGAGTAACTGTGACGCGAGTGAGAGAGAGTGGGAGAAATCGTAACAGGATGATTAACTGCCTTCAAGGCTCAGTTAAGCTAGGTTTATACTTACGTTGAACATCGCGCGAGGGTGCCCGCATCAACAGGAACTGAGCTGTTGTTGGCGTGTTACAGTGTCAACAAAGGTTCATCCAAAGTAAGATGTTTTAGAATTGACTGGCGACCTTTAGTTTATATTTTCAGAGCTAGGTATGAGTTGTTTTGCTACTTTATTAAAGTGATTTGTGAACACAGACTTTCAGGCTGAGGTGTGTTTGTCTACTCGGTTTGGACGTATGGAAGTTCCTCAGTGATGGAAACTGAATGAGGCAAGAAATGAACTGAAAATGACGAAGAGGGAGAGATCATCATCATCATCTGTTTAAATGTGTATTTCTTCTGTTTTATGAGCTTGTAGCTCCAAATAAATATAGTTTTTTTTTTGTAAATAGGATTTTTGGCATTTTATCCGCAGAGGAAACTAGTTAAATAATTAGAGGCAGTTTTTTGAGTGACGAGATGAAATAAGTAGAAAAGCATAAGCATATTACTAAATTGTGTCTTATTTCTCATGTTTTAAGTATTTCACTTTACTATTATGTGGGGAGTGGTGGCGCAGAGGTTAAAGGTGAGCCTTTGATTGGATGGTCGCAGGTTCAACTCCCCGGACTGACAACATCAAAATGTGGGTGGGAAAGGTGAAACACCCACACCTGCCTCTACCCTCAGTTGCCCCACTCTGGGCCCTTGAGCAAGGCCCTTAACCCCCAACATCTGCTCCCCTGGGTGCCCTTGATAGCAGCTCTCTGCTCCACACAGAGGGCTTTGGTAGCTCGTGGTCTGTGGTTGCATTAGGAAGGGTATCCGACATAAAAACAAATACCAAATCTTCATGCAAGATAGTTCGATATGGCGTCCCCTGAGAAAGGGAGCAGCCGAAAGAAGAAAAGTAAAACTACTATTATTTGTCTTCTTTCAGTTTTGCACATAACCTTTTCTGCTCTTATTCTATTCCAGAGCTCCATGTCTACCAATGACTGATGGCTCCTCAGACAGAGGAGGCCTCGCAGAACCAGAGATGAGCTCATGTTAGCGGACTACCTGACCACAGTTCACTCACCTCACACGTACACACAATATATTTACACATCAACTACGTAGCCATACACTGTGTACTTATATGCACCTATGTACTTTACTTGCATAGGTGGTTCAGTGGTGCTTGAAAGTTTGTGTTTGTGTTGTGTGAATTTTCTATATTTCTGCATTTATCTGACCTAAAACATCATCAGATGTTCACACGTCCTGCAAGTAGATAGAAAAAACTCAATTAAACAAATGAGACAAAAATATTACACTTGGTCATTTATTTATTGAGGGAAAATATCCAATATTACATATTTGTGAATCTTTGCTTTTAGTATCTGGTGAAACACCCCACCCCCCTGTGCAGCAATAACTGCAACTAAACATTTCTGCTAACTGTTGATCAGTCCTGCACACCAGCTTGGGGAAATTTTAGCCCATTCCTCCATACAGAACAGCTTCAGCTCTGGGATGTTGGTGGTTTCCTCACATTAACTGCAGCTTCAGGTCCTTCCACAACATCTGGATTGGATTAAGGTCAGGACTTTGACTTGGTCATGTTAGGATGCGTGAGAAAAGCAGAGCGTGCGCTATTTACACAAGGGGAGCTGTTGGTCAGGCTACTTCTTGTTGTGCCATTAACTATAAAATAGTTATTGAATCAAATGTTTAGTTAGATCAGCATAGATGTTTAACAACCCATTAAAATACACCAGAATACAGGAAATGTCATCTGCTTTATTCAAAATTTTCTGAGGGAGGACCCTCAGACCCCCCACCAGTGAATCCCCCCACATTACAAATGCTTCTGATGCCAATGGTTATATCCCTGTTCTTTAAATCAAACAGGGTGCCCACTCACACCTGATTGAAAAACACCTGACTATAATTTCGCCTTCAAATTCATTTCTAATCCTAGAGGTTCACATACTTTTACCATTCACAAATATGTAATATTGGATTATTTTCCTCAATAAATAAATGACCAAGTATAAAATGTTTATCCTTTGTTTAACTGGGTTCTCTTTATCTACTTTTAGGACTTGTGTGAAAATCTGATGATGTTTAAATCATATTTATGCAAAAATATAGAAAATTCTAGAGGTTTCACAAACATTTAAGCACCACTCTGTGCACATTCATATTCACGCAAAATGTATGCATGGTCACTTACATTAGTATACACAGTACTACTACTATTACTTTATTCATTTTATTACTCGTAGAAAATGTTAACAGTGTGCAGAGACACATTCTTGCTGTTACATTTGTTTTTCATTGTTAAGCATGAATAAATATGTAAAGATAAACAAAACCGTCCAGTTTCTTTATTTCATCTTGATATCACTTAATTCTTTTTTTGTTTCCAAGTGAAAATGTCCCCAGATTTAATTTCAGAAATCTGGTTGTATGGGAACATATAATGATGACAACACATAGCACTTTTTTTAAACCGCTGTCTTCTCCAAGATTTCAGAGAAGTTCGTGCAAATACTGTCATAAATTTTTACACCTGATTCAGTGTTGCATTACACAAGTTTTTGTACGCATCCTTTAAGATTGTCTATTGTTGTCTTTGTTGTCATCACGCTTTGTTAAAATCAGGTCTCTCCTGTGAATGAGTCCCTGAGGCTCAATGGGAACTAACCTGTATAAATAAAGGTTGAATGAATGAATTAGCAGAAGTCTCTGCTGTAGCAGTAGCTTTAGTGTTGAATGTAGCATTAGCTCATGTTAGCCGTAGCATGGTATTAGCCGTGGTGTTAGCAGTCAGCAAATTTACAGGCTGGTACTCCACAGGCTGGACTCAAACCAGCTTAACTGAATGAGCCAGTGTTTGATTTGATGTTTGAGCTTTACCCTTTCCATTTTTTACGATACAACTGAAGTAAAGATTTAGAAAACTAATGCTGAAATTACATTTTTATGTGATTTATTTTAGCACAAAGTGAATCTTTTTGGAGAACAACTAACGTAACTGTCCTGTTTGTGTGTTTTATAAGCCTGACATTACAAATGAAGTTTGTGATCTGCTCTGCAGATCTGAACTACTGTGGGACCAACCGGCCCTGTAAGAACGGAGGAACATGTATGAACACAGAACCTAATGAGTACAAATGCGCTTGTCCAGACAGCTACTCTGGCAGGAACTGTGAGATCGGTAAGTCTGTGAACCTAACACACTACGATTTTCTGTCTCAGCACTTTTAGAGTTTTTTTTTTCTTTTGTGTTTGTAGCAGAGCATGCGTGTTTGTCCAACCCTTGTGCTAACGGAGGGACATGCCATGAAGTCCCTTCAGGGTTTGAGTGTCACTGTCCTGCTGGCTGGTCAGGGACAACCTGTGCTAAAGGTGAGAAAAAGAAACGACGTCTCCACATCTGTAACCTGGATGATGTTTCCTCTGTGAGCTCGGAGCTGGAGAGCCTTTACCACTTGCTTCGATTAAACACCATCACTGTCTGTGGAGACATTGTTCAGAGTTTTGTTCATTCAATTCAGTTTATTTATATAGCGCCAAGTCACAACAGAAATCATCTCAGGGCACTGAACAAAACCATTCAAATACATTAAAAAAGCCACTTAGTAAAAGTTCTCTATCTAAGGAAGCAGCAGATTGTGTTAAATCTTCACTTCGTCACAGTCTCCCATCCTGAGCAAGCACAAAGGAGACAGTGGAAAGAAAAAACTCCCTTTTAACAGGAAGAAACCTCCAGCAGAACCAGGCTCAGGACGAGCGGCCATCTGCTTTGACCGGCTGAGTTTGAGAGGACAGGAAGTAGAAACAGACAAACACAGAATGACACGTCCAGGTGAACTTTCTATAGGAGGCAAGACCAAAAACCATTTTAAGATATAAATAATTACAAATACAAACAGGTAGAGCAAGTAAAGAAGCAGCAAAGTGAGGAAATGTGGTCAATTTGTCCCACAGCAGTCTAAGCCTATAGCAGCATAAGTAAGGAATAGCTCAGAAAACCCAAGCCAGCCCTAACTATAGGATTTATCAAAAAGGAAAGACTTCAACCTAATCTTAAAAGTAGACAATGTGTCAGTCTCACGGACAGAAACTGGGAGTTAGTGCCACAAGAGGGGAGCCTGATCACTGAAATATCTGCCTCCCATTCTGCTTTTTGGAAACTCTAGGAACCACAAGTAAACCTTTAGGTTAAACGATAGTTTTTGTGAAGTTAAACACAGAAGCAACGTTAATTTTAGTGATCTCTGATTGACCGAACTCGGTGTCATTACCGCCGGCGTAAATTTTGTCTACTTTGTGCAAAATGCTGCAACCAGAAGTCAGAGCACACTGATGTATGATTTGCACATTTTATTTTAGAAATATAGGCCATACCTTTGAACTGAACATTAAAGAATGTGCTTTAATACTGTAATACATTGATGTGAAGTCTTACTGTAAAGCTGTTGTTGGACCCAACAAATATATTTAATATTCATGTGTTTGTGAGCATTTCTTTGATGTCGCTCGTATATTTCAGACACAGATGAATGTGTCTCCAACCCGTGCTCTGAGGGGGGGACCTGCATTGACCTGGAGAACGGCTTTGAATGCATCTGTCCTCCACAGTGGACAGGGAAGACCTGCCAAATTGGTTTGTTTCTTTTTCTCTGACCACTCAGTTGTATTTGATTCCAAAGAATTTCCAGTTTGGAAGCAGAGCGCATATTACACGACCTTTAAATGATAAATGTTTTTAAATCTGTTGCATGTTTGGTTATTTTGCTGACGTGTTCCAGTGTGTGCTGCAGAAACAAGGACCGTCATGTCTGACAGACAGTATTCGTGCAGAAAGACCATTCATTTAAAGAGGGTGTTGTTTTTACGCATGCTCAACGCTCACAGGGTATCATCTGCAACTCGAGTGAAGCTAAAAATAACCTCCAGCCTGGCAACTGTTAGCCTTGGGACCTTATATACTTTTCTGAGGAGGGGGGTGGGGGTTATGTTTGGTTCCAGGCAGGGAATAAGTGAGGAAACGCCTCAACACATCAGAAGCCCTTCATCCAGGAACACTGAAACCTATGAACATTTACAGGAAGAAGAGCATCTGTTCTGTTAAACAGTTTGCTCTTTTCAATGGGCAGGTGAGGGGGTACCTGTGGAAGATCCACAGTAGACATGTTGCTGTTGGTAAGGGGGGGTCAGGGGGTTTGGTTTCACCAGGATAACAGGTGCCGCTCACCTCCTGGGACTAGTATTAATGCACCGTGTTGGTTGTGGAGGGTGAGGCGGCACGGAGAGCGCCACCTCTGAAACTGACCACTTGGAATGCCACTGGTTGGCCTTCAGGGAATGCAATACAGAGACATGAACCATGAGGGGAGGGGGGGTAACGGAAACCTGTGGAAGAACCAGTCAGGCTGCAAAGGTTCTGCCTGTTCTTCATGCCCACAGGAAGCCTGAAGCGGGCTCGTCTGTGTATCAGTGACCGTGTCAGAAATGGAATGAAAAGATCAAATGTTGCCTTTGTAGCAGGTCGTCTGAGAAGATGCTGTTCTTGGTGACGGGACTCTCATTCAGTGTCTTTGTGTCTCTCATGTCCATTCTGCAGACGTTAATGAGTGTGCAGGCAAGCCTTGCCTCAATGCTTACTCTTGCAAAAACTTAATTGGTGGATATCACTGTGCCTGCTTTCGTGGATGGGCGGGTCAGAAGTGTGACATCAGTTAGTATGAGCTCAGTAAATCCTCCGTCTTTATCCTTTTCCTACTTGCTGACCTCCGTCGCAGCTCCTTCACTCACGAATGTCTCGCTTTACTGAATATCAGTGATGTTTACTGGAAATATCAAAGATACTAGAATGATTTGAGTTGTTTTTAGCTGAGTTGAGCAGTCTACAGTAAAGCTGTCACTTAACGTAACAAGTTGATTAGAGCTGCAGAAAGTGGTGCACAGATGCCAGTAAAAGAGAAGTCCGTCAGTGAGGGCTGCTGGACTTTATTTGCTTTACTTCCATCTCTTTCTGTCATAGCTGATTCTACCTGCTCTAAACTGGACTAATTTAAACGTAACTCTTAGCATCTTTAGAGGTAGTTTTTAATTTCATGCTCTCTGAGCTCGCCTGCACTCTAAATCTGCACGTCTTCTTGGCATGGATCATTATCGACCACTTCCCTGTAGCAGCTGCATGACATGCCCCCCAGTGACCATTTGTCAGAACTCAAATGCAAACTTTTGTTCTTTCCTTCAGATATAAACAGCTGTCACGGACGGTGTCAGAATGGTGGCATCTGTAAGGTAAGGCTCACTTGAAGTGGGTTTTGGATTGAAAATGCTGGTTACTAACGTATCCTGTTAATAGAAGTAGACCAAGGTTTTATTTTGATTGAGTGTCTGAACTGGACTTCTTGTCTCCGGAGCAGAGTACAGCTGGAGGCCACCAGTGCGTTTGCCAGCCTGGGTTTGTGGGTCGGCACTGTGAGGTCCAGAGAAACCGCTGCTCCATCGGGCGGTGCAAGAACGGCGGGCGCTGCCACGCGCTGTTGGACGGGTTCATGTGCGAATGTCCAAGAGGCTTC
Organism: Nematolebias whitei; assembly: GCF_014905685.2. NCBI lineage: Eukaryota > Metazoa > Chordata > Actinopteri > Cyprinodontiformes > Rivulidae > Nematolebias > Nematolebias whitei. The sequence continues at coordinate 31,206,476 of NC_056518.1, read as the reverse complement.
AGTGGGACAACGTGTGAGGTGAGCACTACATCCAGCAGTGTGAACCAACAGATCCCAGGTCAGACTAAAGGATGGTTAAAATATTTCCTTCTTCTCTGTGAAGGTGCAGGACGACCCTTGTAGCCCAAACCCCTGTCAGAACCAGGCTGTGTGCCATAGCCTGGTGGGAGGCTTCTACTGCAGCTGCCTGGATGACTACGAAGGCCCAACATGTTCTGAGCTCAAGGACCACTGCAAGACCAACCAGTGCCAAGGTAGAAAGGACCTGCAGATCCCTCACATTTATCACTTCACCATATTTACTGGAGAAGCTGCTCACAGGTACTCTTCCCATTGACTTCTCCTTTTCTTACCCATAATCCCCAGTGATTGACAGCTGCACTGTTGCTGTTGCGACCAACGACACGGTGCATCAGGTGCGGCACATCTCATCCAATGTGTGTGGACCACACGGTCGCTGCATCAGCCAGCCTGCTGGGAACTTTAGCTGCTCCTGTGATCTGGGATTTACCGGCACTTATTGCCACGAGAGTGAGTTATTATTAGCACGAGAGATGCACATACAAATACACACACTGAGACACACGGAGACATCCACACTATATTTGTCATCAGTTACCGTCAGTGGGAACCACACGTCTTAATCCAGACTGGTGTCATTATCAGTGTCTTAGTTTGGGTTAAAGCAGGAAAGAAAAAACATGAGACAAACAACATAAACAAAACATTCCCTAACTAATACTAATACTAACACTAATACTAATACTTGTACCAATATTGATACTTACACTAATGCTAATATTGAAATTACTCTAATACTTATACTTGTACCAGTATTAATATGATACTAATACTTGTACTACTACTGATACTTGTACTAATATTGATACTTGTACTAAAACTGATACTTACAGTAATACTGATACTTGTACTAATATTGATACTTATACTAATGCTAATATTGAAATTACTCTAGTACTTATACTTGTACCAGTATTAATATGATACTAATACTTGTACTACTACTGATACTTGTACTAATACTGATACTTGTACTAATGCTAATATTGATATTATTGTAATACTAATATTTATACCAATATTAATATAATACTAATACTTGGACTAACACTAATACTGATATTTGAACTAATACTGATACTTGTACTAATACTGATAATTGTACTAATACTGATACTTGTACTAATACTGATACTTGTACTAATACTAATACTTGTACTAATACTTGTACAAATGCTAATACTAATACTAGTATTAATACTAATGCTTGTACTAATGCTAATACTGATAATTGTACTAATACAGATACATGCACTAATACAGATGCTTGTACTAATACTAATACTTGTAATAATACTGATACTTGTACTAATACTGATACTTGTACTAATACTGGTACTTGTACTAATATTAATACTTGTACTAATACTGATTTTAGTAATACTTTTACCAATACTAATACTGGTACTAATACTTGTACTAATACTGACTCTAATACTAAAAGCACACCGAGGGTCAAAACTTGAACCCTTAAGCTAAAACTTTGACCTAATTTTATCTGAAAATTCAAACAAGAACTGAACATGTAGGAAAAACTTTTCTTTTGACACCATGCCAAGACCTTTAGTTCAAACGTTTGCTCTCTGCCGGCAGACACGAACGATTGTGCATCATCCCCCTGTAAGAACGGAGGCACCTGCATTGACGGCATCAACTCCTTTGAGTGTATCTGCCCCGACGGCTGGGAGGGGACGTTGTGTGATGTTGGTGAGTGCTGAAACGTCAAATAACAAAGTGAAGAAATGTTCTTTGGTCAGATGGGTCTGAAGTTCTGTTTGGAAAACATGGAGGCTTTGTCCAGAGCCGTCCAGTCTGTTATAAGCTCACAGTTCTAAAGTCTACCTCTGATGGTATGGAGGTCCATTGGTGCCTCTGGAATGCCTCTGGCGTTTTTTTTAAACTTAAAAAACAATTCAAAAACCTTGATGGATCAACAACAGAGGCATCAGGATACCTTGCCCAGAAGATGGAAACCGGGGCACCTCCCTGAAGCCAGACCTATAGGGATCTTGCCTGCAAGCACCTGGTGGTCAAGCGTCCTGATGCATGCTCAATAAGAATCCATCCAGAGGACCTGGTGGTCAAGCCTTGACTCCTGGAGCTTGGCCGTGCCAAGCCAGAGGAAAGGACAAGATGGGTTCACCACCTGTGCTGAGGTCAGTCAAGTTTGAGTGCAAAGCAAGCCAGGTGGCAGATGAGGCGGCGGTCCCTAGCCATGTAGACTCTTGGCAGCTTAGAGTGGTTCTAGAGACTTGGAACATCACGTCACTGGCAGGAAATGAGCTGGAGCTTGTGTGTGAGGTTGAGTGGTACCATCTAGATATAGTTGGGCTCATGTCCACGCACAGCTTTGGCTCTGGAACCCAACGTCTGGAGACGGGCTGGACTTTCTCCTAGTCTGGAGAAGCCCAGGGGAAGGCCTCAGGCGGGTGTGGGTTATTCTAACAAGCTCCCGGCTGAATACCTCGGTATTGGTTTTCCCCGGTGAACAAGAGGGTTGCCTCTCTACGGCTTTGGGCTGCAGGAGGGAAGGTTCCGACTTGTTTTTTCTTATGCATCAAACATCAGTTGAGATTACCTGGCCTTTCTGGAGTCTCTGGATGGTGTCCTGGAAGCGGTTCCATCTGGAGATCCTCTTGTTCTACTTGGTGACTTCAATGCACATGTGGGCAATGACAAAGTTATCTGGATGGGGTGAGTGGGAGGAACAGCCTCCCTGATCGGAAATTGAATGGTGTTATTATTGGACTTCTGTGCTCGTTTATTGGACTTCTGTGCTCGTTTATTGGACTTCTGTGCTAGGCATGGGTTGTCAGTAACGAACATCATGTCCAAACAGAGTGGTTCTAACATGTACTTGGTACCAGGCCACCTTGGACCAAAGATTGATGATCAATTTTGTAATTGTCATTGGACCACCCCGCTCATTACCTGTTTAAAAAAAAAAAAAAAGTTACAATTTTTAAGTTTCAACATTTGATACATTTATGATATTCCATTGTAAATAAAATGTGTTTATATTTACAAATCATTACAAATATTTAGTTACATTTTTTACAAAGTCCCAACCTATCAGATCTGTGATTGTAAATAAAAACAACATTTTAGCCTTTTTAAAAGCGTTTTCTTAGCAGCAGCTAAAACAAGCACAGAGTACCATGAAGGAGTTGATCCAAACACTTTGTTTTGTTGTTTGCTCCAGATGTGGACGAGTGCAGTAGAAATCCGTGTCAGAACGGAGCCCAGTGTGTGGATCTGCTCAACGACTTCTTCTGCAGCTGTGTGAACAGCTGGAAGGGGAAAACCTGCCACCTAAGTGAGTTCAACCCGGGAAGAACTCGCTTATTGTGTGAATGTTTATGAAGTGTTCTCACTGTGATCCATTTTTCTTCCGTACGTTTTTCAGCATCTTTCTCATTCCACAATTTTTGTGCTATTTCAACAAATAATAAATCAAAACGTTCAGCTCTTTTAGAAACTTTAGCTTTTTTAAAAAATATTTAGCCTTTTCTGTCTTTTTTTTCCTCATAGAAAATGAATTGAGCTCATTTTCCATCCTTCAAATCTTTAGATCTGTTTACAACCTTTTACCGCTGCTTTCACATTTTGTTCTGCTTCAGCTACTTTCAGCTTCCTTGTACAAATTTTACCTTTTTTTCCCCCCAGCTATTTTCAGATGTTTTTTCAGCTGTTTTGTGATCCTTTTAGATTATTTCTGTTAACTACACCATTGTTGTGCTTCTTCTAACTTATTTCTGCTCCTTTCAGCTTATTTCTGCAAGTTTCAACTTTTTCTGCTATTTCAGCTACTATATAGCTCTTTTAATGCTAATTTTAGCTTTTTCAGCTAATTCCACATTTTTTGCACTCATTTCAACTTTTATTCAGCCTAATTCAGCAAAATGTGCTCTCTCCACTTCCTTGTAATTTAAGCTTCTTTCTGCCTTTTTAGCTACTTTTCAGCTGTATTTTGCTAATTTCAGCTTTTTTCAGATAATTTACACTTTTTTGTACTAATTTCTGCTTTCAACGTAATTGGGCAAACATGTTCTTTCTACTTTCTTCTGCTAATTTAAGCTTGTTCTACATTTTCAGCTACCTTTTTAACATTTTTTACAGTTAATTTTAGCTATTTTCAGATAATGTCAAGTTTCTTGTCTCATTTCTACTACTTTCAGCCTTATTGACTTCTTTCAGCTAATTTCAGTTTGTCATGCTCCTTTCAGCTTATTTCTACTAGTTTCAGCTGTTTCTGCTATTTCAGCTACTATTTAGCTGTTTCATGCAATTTTTTAACTTTTTCAGATAATTCCACTTTTTTTTAGCTCATTTAAGTTTTTCCACTTCCTTCTGGTAGTTTAAACTTCTTTCTGCCTTTTCAGCTACTTTTCAGCTTTTTTTGTTGTTGTTGATAATTTCAGCTTTTTGTTGCTGATTTTCTAATTTTTGTGCTCATTTCTGCTTATTTAAACCTACTTCAGCAACTACTGGTAATTGTGCTTTCTGCTTTCTTCTGCTAATTTAGGCTTGTTCTTTCATGTCAGCTATATTTCAACCTGTTTTTTTTTTTTAGCTAATTTCAGCTGTTTTTCAGCAAGTTCTTCTGCAATAAACATTCACACGATATTTTCACATAAAATTTAATTTCTCTAGTTAAATATGGATTTCTGCAGTCCTCTTTCTAATTAGCTTCGTTCAACAAAGAGGAAAGTGGTGCAGCTTGTATGTCCCCACATTCCACTCTCAAATATGTCAGCTGTGTTTCTTCGTGGTTGCGCACAGTGATGCCCTGACTGTTCGCTGCTCAGACATGTTTCCTGTCCTGATCTCATCTCTAAAGATGTTTATCAAGCCTGACTCAAAGTCAGATGTCGTCATCTTTTTGCCATGCTGCTCCTCTCCAGGTGAGTCTCAGTGCGACTCCAACACGTGCAGCAATGGCGGGACGTGTTTTGACCACGGAGACTCATTTCTGTGCAGCTGCACCCCAGGGTGGGGCGGAAACACCTGCAACACAGGTGAGACACTACCTGTGGGAGATAATGTCAGTGGAGGAATTTAACTAAAACAGTTCCTGGTTTGGATGAAGGAATCTTGTTTGCTCTTTTTAGCCAAGAACAGCTCGTGTGATTCACGACCGTGTGAGAATGGAGGGACATGCGTCGGAGGAGGAGACACCTTCACCTGCATCTGCAAGGACGGCTGGAAGGGACCCACATGTGCACGGAGTAAGTTACCTTCATGGCACCTTCGCCTAACGTTTTCAGCTCAGATCCTGCAGCAGTTTTTTCCCTGAATGTCACGAATGACTTGAGTGAAAATAAAAACACATAACCAGATTTTATGTTCTGCTGGGAAATTAATTTGAAACAATACATTTTTGTGTATTTTGCTTTCTTTCAGATGTTGATGACTGCAATCCACACCCTTGGTAAGTTTTATTTTGAACATTTTCACTTCTCTGAATCTCCATCCATTCAGAAAGCAATTATATTTTTTATGTGCTTAAAGCTTCTTCTTGTATGTTTCTTATTTTGATTTTGCTAAAATGGGCTTCATCTGCAGGGTGGCCAGCCTTAGTCTTATATATGATGTGAGGAGCTCTGTCATGGGGGGGCACTCAGAGTAGAGCTGCTGCTCCATCAAAAGGAGTTGGCTCATGTTGTTCAGACATCTGATAAAGATCCTCCAGGAGGAGCTGGAGAGTGTCTCTGGGGAGAGGGAGGATGATGGATGGATGACTGGCTGGATGGATGGTGATGAATGGATGGATGGATGATGGATGACAGATGGATGGATGAATGGATGATTGATGGTTGGATGATGTATTATGGGTGGATGAAGTATTGATGGATAAATAGATCATGGATGGATGGATGACTGGCTGGATGGATGATGGATAGATGGATGGACTGTGATGAATGGATGGATGGATGATAGATGGATGGATGGATGAATGAATGATTGATGGTTGGATGAAGGCTGGATGATGTATTATGGATGGATGAAGGATTGATGGATATATAGATCATGGATGGATGAAGGATGGATGAATGGTTGGACAGATGATGGTTGGATGAAGGATGGATAGATGGATGAAGGATGGATGGATGGTTGAACAGATGATGTTTGGATGAAAGATGGATGATTGATGGTTGGATGCTGGTTTGATAGATGATGGATGGATGGATGATTGATGGTTGGATGAAAGATCTTGGACAGATGTATGTTGGATGAGGAATTGATGGATGGATGATGAATGGTTGGATGAAAGATGAATGGATGGATGATGAATGCTTGGATGAATGATGAATGGATGGATGATGGATGGTTGGATGAATGATGGATGTTGGATGAAGGATGGAAAGACAGATGATGGATGATAGATGGTTGGATGAAGGATGAATGATGGATGGTT
>NC_056518.1:31195794-31199967 GCF_014905685.2 Nematolebias whitei | reverse complement strand
GATGATAGATGGTTGGATGAAGGATGAATGATGGATGGTTGAAGGATAGATGGATGAATGATGGATGGTTGGATGAAGGATGGATGGGTACTTTAAGCAGGACTTTACTACATTCAGGCTGTTGAAGCTTGAAAACAGCGCCCCTCCCCCACCTCCTGGCAGAAGGATCAGAAAATCAGTTTTTCTTTGTTTTATTTATTCGTTTATTTAAAAACTTTCCTTCTGACGATTTTTGATTCTGTTCCAAACAAATCCTGTTTTTAATTTTATGTGTAACGGTCAAGGTCAGACCCAGACCTCTTCAGAAGGTTTACAGCAGCTTCCCTGGTGGTTCGGTGGTTCAGTGGGTGTGTTCCTGCAGCATGACAGGCTAAAGCTTCTCCTGGTGTAAAAACAATAAATGAGTTTGTTCCTTTGGTGTTTCCTTCTCTTTGCAGCTACAACGGAGGCGTCTGTGTGGACGGCGTGAACTGGTTCCGTTGCGAGTGCGCCCCAGGATTTGCCGGTCCGGACTGCCGCATCAGTAAGTCCCTGAGAACCCGAGGAGTCTCGTGATGGGCGGAAGGTCAGGGGTCAAAGGTCAGGGACGAGCAGGGTGAGCCAGTTGTCTCAGAGTCACAGATTAGGAGGTTTTTAGGGGAACGGGTTCACCTCCTCCCTCGATGCTGAGCAGAGTGAGGTCTGTCAGAGCACTCCGTCTCCGTTTCTGAGAAAATAATGTATTATTGGCATGGCATGACACAGAGAGGGATGAATAAAACGTTAATCTTACTCTAAATTTGGCTTCAGAATAAACTTGGAGGAGAAAAAGACGAACCTGGTGTTGAAAACGAGAACAAACACTAAATGAGAACTTCGCTTCATCACCTGCTCTTTTATTACTTCAGTGAAAACAGCTGGGTTTTTGTAGTGGGTAACTGGTTCTGGACTCTAGTGGTTAGTGGATCAGAGACAGGGCAGACCAGGACAGGACACTGGTCTATCACAGGACCTTGTTAGACGTGTGTTTGAAAAACCTTAAAGCGCTCTGATGTTTCTGTCTCCTCAGACGTAGATGAGTGCCAGTCCTCTCCTTGTGCCGAAGGTTCATCTTGCATCGATGAGATCAATGGTTTCAGATGTTTATGTCCTCCAGGACAGGCTGGAACTCACTGTCAGGAGTGTAAGTCCAAACCGTCTGTATACTCGTAGTTTTATCCTTTTTACATCAGCATCCATCCATCCATCCATCCATCCATTCATCCATCTGACGGGGTTCTTCTGCCAGGCATTCTCAGCAAACCCTCACTACAGTTTGGGTCTACCGGGTATCTCCATTATCTTCCACTACCATTTGATCCAACCCACTACCAGGTGGTGATCAGTTGACAGCTCAGCTTCTCTCTTCACCTAAGTGTCCAAAGCAAATGTCCGGAAATCAGATAACAAGACTACAAATCCAATCATCGATCTACGACCTAGGGCGTCCTGGTGCCAAGTGCACTAATGGACACCATTTTGTTCAAACATGGTGTTCATGATGGGACAAACCCTGACTAGCACAGAAGTCCGAACAATGCTCAGGTTCAGATCAGAGAGGCTGTTCCTCCCAATCACGCCCCTCCAGATGCCACGTGGGCATTGAAGTCCCCCAGCAGAATAGAGTCCCCAGCTGGAGCACCTTCCAGCACATCCTCCAAGTACTACAAGAAGGCCGGATACTCTGAACTGCTGTTGGAGTGCATGGTGCATGGTGACTGGATGAGGATCTTCAAAGTGTTCCTTCCTCTGCCCCAGCTTGGGTCAGTAGTTCATCATCCAAATCAAGTCCAGTCTGGGACTTGATTTCCCTTTTCTAGTACCAATGATTAGCAGACCCAACCAACAGAGTCCCTCTTTTCCAAAGTCCTTCTTTATTTATCTATATTAACTTTACTGTCTGTCGAGTTTATTGGTGTGCCTATGGTTACTTGTGACAATATTAAAATATTTAAACTGTTTCATTAACAGCACAGCAGCTGCCTGGATGAGAGCAAAGATAAACAGGATGTTTACTTCAGGTGTATGAAAAGATTACAATTTGAAGAACAGTACTATATTACTGATTTAGATTTAAAAATGTTAAATGTGTCTATTTGTACATTTTCTTATTTTATTGGGGTTTAGACAAATTAGGAAGTTAATCCCTCCGTTTCAATATTTTCCCTCTCTCCAGTCATTGGACTTGGGAAGCCATGTCGCCACGGCGGCCTGCAGTTTCCTCACACCAGTCGGTGGGACGAGGAGTGCAACACCTGCCAGTGCTCCAACGGAGAGATCAACTGTTCAAAGGTTCACCAGATCACTCTTTGGTTCAGGTTTTAACATCTACAGATGAATTAGGAGAAATGACGGAGGAGTTTTAGTCCTCTGAGACAGAAGAGCTTGACTCAAGGACTCCGTGATCTTCCAGGTGAGGTGTGGTCGTCGACCCTGCATCCTCCAAAAGGCTCTTCCACCCTCTGAGGCGAACCACCCATCCTGTCCTGGGAACCACGAATGTGTTGAGCATCCGTTCCTCACCTGCTTCTCGCAGCCTTGTCATCAGTGGGGTGTTTGTTCGACACCAGACCCCCTGACTTCGCTGCACACTCGGTGTGAACCCAACAGTGGTTACCTTGACAACAGCTGCGCTCACATCACACTCATCTTCCAAAAGGACAAAGTGCCACAGGTAAATAAGAGTTTATGTCCTGGACGTGTTTGTGCTTCCATCCATTTATTATCTTTACCCGCTTCGTCCTCGTTGGGTCGTGGGGGTCACTGCTGCCCATATCCAACCATCACTGTGTGAGAGATGGGGTACACCCTGCACAGGTCTCCAGTCCATCACAGAGACACATAGAGACAAACGAGACAAACAACTCACTCTCAGACTTTAATCTCTCTCTCTCTCCCTCTTTGTCTATGTGTGTGTGTGTGTGTGTGTGTGTGTGTGTGTGCGTGCGTGTGTGTGGTAGGGCACCACTGTAGAGAACATCTGCTCAGAGTTGAGGTTCCTTCCTGTGACTCGGACTCTGGCCAGGGAGCAAACGTTGCTCATCCTCTGTGACCTGTCCTTCTCCACCAGTGATGCTGTGGAGGTTGCCATGGTGACTATCGCACACATCCTTTATATACGTAGATCTGACCACATTGTATTTGAATACGTCATAGAGAAATTTAACACAAATGCGTTTCTGACTGTTGCTTCAGTAAACAGTTTCATCTCACTGCTGTTTTAATCCTCTCCTGGTTCCCGGAGACCCGCTCAGACAAGAGACCCCCTCAGAGACCAGAGACAACCCACGACCTTTAAGCCAATAAGGTCCCTCAGACATCATTTAGTGTTCTGCCTCACCTGTTTGATCCGGAGTCTGGCTCTGAGGTTCTGCCTCACCTGTTTGATCCGGAGTCTGACTCTGAGGTTCTGCCTCACCTGTTTGATCCGGAGTCTGACTCTGAGGTTCTGCCTCACCTGTTTGATCCAGAGTCTGACTCTGAGGTTCTGCCTCACCTGTTTGATCCGGAGTCTGACTCTGAGGTTCTGCCTCACCTGTTTCTGACTCTGAGTCATGATGGTCACAGAATCAAAGAGAGGATGATGATCGTCTTCAGAACTTAAACTGGTTCAGTTCTCTTTACATTTCTGTTTCCAGAGCAGTTTTTTTTCTTCCAGCTGGTTTTTACTGAAACGATGGCAGAGTCTATCAAAGGTTCTGCTGAGGCAAGGTTGGTGGGCCTAACTCATCTTTGTGAGTCTGAGGCAGGTCCCAGCAGGGTAGATAGTAGGGCTAACTGGTCTTCATGTGTCTGTCTGTCTATCTTACACCTCTGTCTTCGGTCCTCTTCATCCTGTCATTTGTTTCTTTTACTGCTGTTCTTCCTCATTGTCTTTCTGTCTTTCACCCATTCTCTTACATTTTGATGCCAGTCTGTCTCTCGGCCTCCCAGACTTGAAAGAAATCCATCACGTCGGGGTTTTCAGATCTTAATGGATGAGATTATCTCTTGTGTGTTTGATGAAGCAATTCTGAGTAACAGAAAGAGGAAAAAGGAACGGTGGATCTGACCCCACAGCTTCTCTGCACAGCAAGTTGTTTGGAGAAAAGGTCTCGAACCTGAAACCCAGAGGAGCTGAGGGAAACCAGTGGAGCTGAGGGAAACAGAGGAGCT
>NC_056518.1:31186648-31195784 GCF_014905685.2 Nematolebias whitei | reverse complement strand
CAGAGGAGCTGAGGGAAACCAGTGGAGCTGAGGGAAACAGAGGAGCTGAGGGAAACAGTGGAGCTGAGGGAAACCAGATGAGCTGAAGGAAACCAGTGGAGCTGAGGGAAACCAGTGGAGCCGAGGGAAACCAGTGGAGCTGAGGGAAACCCAGAGGAGCTGAAGGAGACCAGAGGATTTGACCAGTGTCCCAGCCAGTTAGAGTTGCAGCAGATAAAGTCAATATTCCACAATAAATTTTCACTCGGTGGTAAAAGCCCCAAATTAGCATGAATAAGTACCTAGGATCTCTTATTTATTAAAATCACGGTATACACCTGAAAATCAAAAATTGCAACCATTATCAACATGGCTGCTGTTTTGTATGTAAAAAAAACAACAACAGCTTTTTCTTTGTAAAACTTGAATGGCTCAGCTATTCATGCACAACTGACTGTTGTGGTGGATCCAAACCGCTTTGGTTTCAAGTGCACTCAGCTTCGTGCAACTGTAATGAGTAGAGTAATATATTTGTGTCATTGTAAGATTTTCAATGACAGGCTTTGTGTTACCAATCAAAATCTATTAAAATCTATTATTACCGTTTTCATATTGTAACCTCACAAGACATTCAAGTTCCTCATTTATGTTATTAATACACTTTTACATCTGCAATTTTTCATATAAGTGACTTTTTTGACGCCAGAATTATATTTAGCATATCCAAAAACTTGTATTTTGATGCAAAGTTTTGGAAATTTTAACAATTCAATCTTAATTCAGGTCAAAATGACAAAAAACGACTTCCAAAGGCAGCCATTTTTAAAGAATGGCAGCTATTGGTTTTCCATGTGGATACCATAGTTTTGGAACTATAGGCCCAAGAGATTATGCCAGATGTTATCCTTGCACCACTAAAAAAAAAGAGGGTTTCACTAATCTACACTTTTAAAACGGTCAAAGTTCTGTTTTTCTGTTATTTAGTTCATTGAGTTGAATTTTTAGGCCCATTCCTTTGATGTATTTGTACTTCATTGTTCCTCGTGCCATTTCTCATTTACCCTCAGCTTCCTCAGTGTTTTTCCACTTAGTCTACCACCCTCACCTGTCCCTAATCAGCCCAGGTGTTTCCATTTTCCTCTAATCTCTCTGCTCTACTTATTCAGCCTGTTTCAACTCATCGGTTCAGCGTTACTTGGCCTCTGCACTTCAGCGGTTTGTGTTTTCGTGTTCTCTTGCAATCGTTTGAAGTTTTTGGTATTAGCTTATTTTTGCTGCCACGACAGCCTTTTTGTTTTGCTTTATTAAAAATGATTCTTTTTTCTAGTTTAACCTTTGAGCTCCATGTGTCTTTCTGCATTTGGGTCCAATCCTCCACCAAACCTTACAAATGCACAGTAAACAGACACTTTCTGAGCACAGGAAACCAAAGAAAGCATGACTAACAACAATAAACTCCAAATCAGCTCAAAACTAACACAGAATGATCCTCCAGAACTCCATCACTGACACACCTGCAACACCCCTGGATAACCTAGACAGATTATATTTCATGGTTCTCACCTGGACTGTCTATAGTGTAGCAGAAATAAAAAAAAAAACAATGAAAATATCCTATAGCTGAAATTATATTTAACAGCTGGATTGTAATTCGGGTCAAACAACTTAAATGATTTAAAAACTGTCCTGTTTTGCAGATGGTGCAAGTTTATTTCTCTGTCTTTGTCTTCGCAGTCTTTTGAGACAGATGGACGATCGAAGGACAGCGACTGTGGACAGATTCAGAGAGCAGCTAGTGCCATCACTGACGCTTTGTCAAAACGCCACAACACCACTGTCCTGCAGGCTGTGGTGGAGGCCAAAGTGGAGGTGAAGGTGGAGTGCCCTTCTGTAGGTGAGTGTTGACGACACAGAGGAGCCGACAGCCCAATTCTTCTGAGCCTGTAAAGACGTACAATCCTCAGATTAGGAAGAAATGTCACTTTTTATGGAAACTCAAGAGAAATTTCACATTAAGTGTACATTTTTAAACCAGCGCTTAATTTGAAAACCAAATGATGCCAGAATACAAATTGGGGGGGGGGGGGCGTCTGAGGGGTTCTCCCTCAGGAAATTATAAAGTAGATGCCATTTCCTGCATTCTGGTGTATTTTAACGGGTTGTTGAACATCTACATTTACCTACATCCCAGTAAGTAAACACTAATTCAATAACATAAAGAGCAACAAGAAGTAGCCTGACCAACAGCTCCCCTTGTGTGAATAGATGCCCCACTTCTCTCAAGCATCCTCGTACCTGCTCCAGTACTATCTCCATTGCCGCTGCCTTCATGTGCTTCAATTCTCAGTTGTTTAATTGTACAATAAGACTTTTTTTATGAAAGTAAATTGGACTGTCTTCTCGACATTTTGATCAATGTTATTTTGGTAAATTGGTGCCGTTGTTTTGATGCATGACTTACGTCATGTGATTACCCATCAGACATTTCTCATATTTTTAATAATCAAAATTTTATTAAGGACCCACTTAACTGTAATACTGATTTGATATTTAGTTGTGCTGTTTAATTATGTTTTTGTGTTTTTAATTAAACTGCCATGACTGTACTTCTAGGTGCGGAGATTATTTTAAGGGTAGAGGCGGAAATGCTTATTTGAAAAGGTAGATCTCATGTGATGTTAGGAAGCTCGTAAGTGGCTATTACGTTTAAAATTAGTTTTCATGTAATTATTTTCAGTTTGCATGTCCAAAATAGGTTTTATTCATTCAAAGCAGTCAAATTTGTTCATAACTTTATTATTAGTAAGCCTGTGAGTTAACAGATCTAAGCAAACACTTACCGGAATGCACCCTGTCAAAATAAGAGTTTAAGAGAGGGATCCTGTTCTGGCAGGATCTGGCTCAAATTAAGCACTTTTTATCCAAACCCAATGTTTTTATTCATTTTTTAAATCTGATTCAAGATGATGAAGTTTTATTTAAGACAAATAAAGATCTGATGTGTTTGTCTAAACATAAAGTTTGAAATCAGTAGGAAACTAGTCCCCAAGCTTGTATTTGTAATCAGTTGCCTTTATTCTTAACATGGCACTAACTCGGTTAACGTTCCAAAGGCCTGAGCTCATATCAAATGGTAAATGGACTGTCTTTATATAGCACCTTTCTATCTAGTCAATATACTTGAAGCGCTCACAACCAGTGTTCTCATTTACCCATCCACACAGATGGATGGGTGTTGTCTAGTTCAAAGACTGTACCAGGGTTCTGTCTATGGACCAGTCTGACATGCAAGATATCACTCACGTGCCGTCCTGTTCCCAGAATCGGTACAGAAGAGACATGAAGCCAAAGCCCATAGCTAACCCACCTTAATACCAGGAGGAACACCGGAGGGTTTTCCGAAATCCTTGGCAAGACTGATCTTCACCTCTTGGTGCCACCATACGAGCACACAATGGTCTTCTGTGTCAGTGCAGAACCATTGAACATGATGCAATGCCCCTTAACATCTGTACATGGCACCCAGCTTCAGGACCACTGTAAACACATCTGTCTCCTCTCTGGTGTTGGCAGCCTGTAGAGCCTGAAGCTTTAGTGAAGCTGATGCCATTAGTTCAGACACAGTGTGAGGTGGTGCATTATAAAAACTCCAACACCTGAGTCCTACAACAGATGCAGATGTCCTGGGGTTCTGTAATGTTTGATGTACAACACAACAATCTTCTTGTAGTGCAGTCCGTCTTGGTTGATGGGAACCTTCACAGCGTGTTTTGCAAACCTTATGGACTCCTTCCAACTTTGGGTCACTGTAGTCCATTACCCTCAAGTACCCTTTGTTTCCACCATTGGGTTGTTCACATTTGTACACCCCACATGTCAGTCAGCTCCATGACCCAACCAACCAGCCTTGTGTAAGCTCACAATCTAACCACTGTTGGGCTCCATCCAGAGCAGTGATGCAACTGCCAGATTACATCATTTTTCACTCCTGATGCTATTGCTGGTCCTCTGGTGCTTGTTGCAAATCAAATCATTTTCAGACCCATCACTGGTCTACATATGGACCACAATATGTCTTAATCACAGCGTTCCTTCTGGATGTTGAAAGTTTACTGTCAGTGAGTGAAAATACATCACAGGAGTTTGGAAATATTAGTTTGTTTTCAGGGTATTTTGGACAACAGTGGGTTGTTGTAGCATTATTTTGTATAAAAACCTAAACCCAAAGAAATAAACCCACCTTTTCTTCATGAATTGTATACAATAGGGTCTGTGTACAAATTCTATAGAAACTTGTGAAATCCATCTAATCTGGACGATGCAAACTTTAAAATCAGTTTTTGGTTAATTACTGAGGTCTTCTAACCGGTCCTCATCCTGCCTCTTTCAGGTTATCTGGTCCCTGTATTGTGTGTGGTCTTCAGCATCCTGTGGATCTTCTGCATCGTGGTTTGTGTTTGGTGGACCCGCAAGAGGAAGAAAGAGCGCGAGAGAGCAGCTCAATCAGAGGAAACCACGGTGAACAACCAGGTGGAACCGCTGCAGAGCAATAACGTAAAGACCAACCGGGACAGAGACATTCCATATGAATGCAAAAAACTGATGGGTCCTGCTGACAGGACGTGTGACGAGGCAGAAGAGGAGGAGGAACAGACTGGTGAGGGAGAACAGGAGGAAGATAAGGAGTGGGCACTGGGCATGAGGGACAAGCATCCACCTCAGAGGTGCCCCGTAGCTGAGGCCCAGAACAGGGGCTTTATCTTGAATGGTAGTGGGCCGGTGAAGGTGCCACATCGGACGGCGTACAGCCTCAAAGACAACCGATGTAAAAACCTGAACACTGCAAAGCTCGGTGAGAACATTAACGACCACTACGTGTGACAAACTGAGGAGGAGGAGGAGGAGGGACCTTCTTCACCGTCACTGACTTGAACTCATCATTGCACCAAAAGTGAAGATTACAAACGCTTTAATATTTTTTAAATTCTTTATTTAAAATCCTTTCTCTGCAGCATGGAGTCTTTCTTAAAACCACAAACACTAAATAACAAACACCAAAAAAGGCGTGAAAAATAAATCACAGCTTCTGGATTTCAGGAGTTTTATTTGTCACAATGATGGAATCACAAATGTTCTTAATATTATTTCTTTGTTTACAGACATTGTTGATTCACATCAACATATTTTTGAGATTTAGGCAAACCTCCCAGTCTGGCAGCTGTTTGTGTCTGTTGATTCTGTACTCCATGAAAAAATCATGTTATTAGACAAAATTACAGTTTTGTATAGACTCACTTAGTATATACATTGTTGACACAAAGAACCCTGCTGTGTGTGTGTATATGTATACTGTGTAAATACATACAGTATTTACACATATATATACATATATATATACATATATATATATATATATATATATATATATATATATATATAGTGTATATACTGTGTACATGCAGGTGCTGGTCATAAAATTAGAATATCATGAAAAAGTTCATTTATTTCAGTAATTCCATTCAAAAAGTGAAACTTGTATATTATATTAATTCATTACACACATACTGATATATTTAAAATGTTTATTTCTTTTAATGTTGATGATTATAACTGACAACTAATGGAAACCCCAAAGTCAGTATCTCAGAAAATTAGAATATTACGAAAATGTTCAGTATTGAAGACACCTGGTGCCACAGTCTAATCAGATAATGAACTCAAAACACCTGCAAAGACCTTTAAATGGTCTCAGTCTAGTTCTGTAGCTACACAATCATGGGGGAGGCTGCTGACTTGACAGTTGTCCATAAGACGACCATTGACACCTTACACAAGGAGGGCAAGACACAAAAGGTCATTGCTAAAGAGACTGGCTGTTCACAGAGCTCTGTGTCCAAGCACTTTAATAGAGGCGCGAAGGGAAGGAAATGATGTGGTAGAAAAAATTGTACAAGCAATAGGGATAACTGCACCCTGGAGAGGATTGTGATGCAAAACCCATTCCAAAATGTTGGGGAGATTCACAAAGAGTGGACTGCAGCTGGAGTCGATGCTTCAAGAACCACCACGCTCAGATGTATGCAAGACATGGGTTTCAGCTGTCGCATTCCTTGTGTCAAGCCACTCTTGAACAAGAGACCACATCAGAAATGTCTCGCCTGGGACTGCTGCTGAGTGGTTCAAAGTTTTGTTCTCTGATTAAAGTAAATGTTGCATTTCCTTTGGAAATCAAGGTCCCAGAGTCTGGAGGAAGAGAGAGGCACAGAATCCACGTTGCTTGAGGTCCAGTGTCAAGATTCCAAAGTCAGTGATGGTTTGGGGCCATGTCATCTGCTGGTGTTGGTCCACTGTGTTTTCTGAGGTCCAAGGTCAATGCAGCCGTCTACCAGTAAGTTTTAGAGACTTCCTGCTTCCTGCTGCTGACCAACTTTATGGAGATGCAGATTTCATTTCCAACAGAACTTGGCACCTGCACACAGTGCCAAAGCTACCAGTACCTGGTTTAAGGACCATGGTATCCCTGTTCTTAATTGGCCAGCAAACTGGCCTGACCTTAACCCCATAGAAAATCTATGAGGTATTGTGAAGAGGAAGATGTGATGCACCAGACCCAACAATTCAGAAGAGATGAAGGCCACTATTAGAACAACCTGGGCTCTCATCACACCTGAGCAGAGCCACAGACTGATGGACTCCATGCCACGACGCTTTGCTGCAGTAATCCAGACAAAAGGAGCAACAACTAAGTATTGATGCTGCACATGCTCATACTTTTCATGTTTATACTTTTCAGTTGGCCAACATTTCTAAAAAATCCCATTTTTTAAATTGGTCTTAAGTAATATTCTAATTTTCTGAGATACTGAATTTGGAGTTTTCATTAGTTGTCAGTTATTATCAACATTAAAAGAAATAAACATTTGAAATATGTCAGTATGTGTGTGTAATGAATGAATATAATATACAAGTTTCACTTTTTGAATGGAATTACTGAAATAAATCAACTTTTTCACAATGTTCTAATTTTATGTGTGTGTGTGTATATATATATATATATATATATATATAATCTTTTCCTGGTGCATGCTCAATAATCCAGGTATTCAGATATAACAAGGTGGAGTCAGGTCCTCTGGATGAATCCGTCCTAGCTTGTTAGATCAAAGCTAAATATTTATAAAAGTAATCCCACATGTGTGTGTGCACACACACATGTGGGATTACTTTTATAAATATTTAGCTTGAGTTGAGGCTTATTGTTTCCTGCAGATATTTTATAAGTCACTGCCTTTCAGAGGTTCTTTGTGGTTCCACAGTATTTAATTTGTTTTTTACACCCATACAGAAACTTTATAAAAGGGAAAGAAGTTTAAAGTTTAACCTTTCTATCAGAGCAAAACCTTTTTTTTATTATTGTGTACAGTTTAAATGTAAATAAGATGAAAAGTTTGTGTAAATTTCATTTCTGTAAGTTAAGTGATGCTTTGTATTATAATCTAAAAAATAAGGTTGTTTTTATGTCATTCCTTTTGTCGCAGGTTTTATACAACGTATTTGAAAATTAGACCTGATTTTAAATGTTTGAGGAGAAAATCAGGATGATTTGTTTTGATGTAAAAATATTTATTTCACCCGTTTTGAATAGAAATGCAGCTTTTCTCAGGCTAGTGAATCCCTCTTTTTTTGTTAAAGTGAAATTTGCAGTGCAGTGATTGAACTAATAAAATTATTGCTGGGGTTCTTATCTAAAAACATTTCAGTCATTGGTGTCCAGGTTCTCCATCGTATAAACTGTTGCAAACTGCTGGAATCATTCCACTTTGTTTAAATTTAAGTTTGAATTAAGTCATTTATGATGTTCACGGTTGGACTGGGTCACGGTGGACCAGGTCATGTCTCCCTTGGGTGGTTTCATCACCTCGTCCTGATCTCAGTTGTAGCTGAGGCTTGAGGCCAGTCCTGCTTCAAACTCCCACTGTCCAAACCACAGCGGTGCACCTGGCCCAGGTGGCCGTGCAGCTTCCACCACCCCCACACTCCACCCGGGACCTTGACACGCTGCCATCAGTCTGATAAACCACCACTCTTTACAGAACCTGTTGCGTCCTGGAGACACCCCCCCCCCCCCCCCATGCAAAGACCCATCCAGGTTCTATCTGGTTAGTTTTTACATTTTATTCTAGTCACCGTGGCTTCAGTCCAAACCAAAAGCTGGGATTGTTTTACTGATGGTACTGATTTAGTCATGTGCTCTTCTTTAACAGTCCTTACATTTTGTTTTGTGAGAGGCTTGCTTGAAATGACATAATTAAAACGTACGTTGATCTCAGAAGGTGACGGTGGAGATCTAGCAGACCTGTGTTTTATTAAATGCGCCGCAACAACTGGAGAAAAATCGGTGGATCAAAAAGTCTTGAAGGGTCTCTACGTGTCCAATGAGCCGTCTCTGACCTCCTAGTCTCAGCCAATGGGCATGTGTTTAGGCATGACATCATTTGTCCCTTTAATGACTCTGTGGGAAATGATTACCTTTAGGCAGCTCTGTATGAAAGCCCTGCAGCAGCTGCTCTGGATACCTTCATGCTTGGCAGGAGGTTTTGTGCCTCGCTGTATGTTCATTAACACAACAGTTGTTTTGGGAAGAATGGGAAACGTGTCTGGAATCCTGGAGTCACATGAATTTAAAGAGCTGATCCACTTGGAGAGGAGCTCAGAGAAGGAGAAGAGGTGATGGAAGCAGAGGCAGGAGGAGGGGGAGGCCCTGAAGGCATTAGGATCACATACCATCCCACAATATAACCTCTTTGATGTATGTTGCTTTTCATTATTTCAGAGATGAATACTTTTAATGGTGTGGCAATAACACTATATGAATTATTTCATCTGAAGTTCAGAGGAACTTCCTGACTTTGGTTAGAAGAAATGTATGATGATTTATCATTACCATCAACTGACCTTAATTATTATCAACTGACCTTAAATACCATCAACTGACCTTAATTATCATCAACCGACCTTAATTATCATCAAGTGACCTTAATTATCAACTGACCTTAAATAGCATCAACTGACCTTAATTATCATCAGCTGACCTTAATTATCAACTGACCTTAATTATCATCAAGTGACCTTAAATATCAAGTGACCTTAATTATCA
>NC_056518.1:31186043-31186638 GCF_014905685.2 Nematolebias whitei | reverse complement strand
TTAATTATCATCAAGTGACCTTAAATATCAAGTGACCTTAATTATCATCAACTGACCTTAGTTATCATCAACTGACCTTAGTTATCATCAAGTGATCTTAGTTATCATCAAGTGACCTTAATTATCATCAAGTGACCTTAGTTATCAACTGACCTTAATTATCATCAAGTGACCTTAATTATCATCAAGTGACCTTAGTTATCATCAACTGACCTTAATTATCAACTGACCTTAATTATCATCAACTGACCTTAGTTATCATCAACTGACCTTAGTTATCATCAAGTGACCTTAGTTATCATCAAGTGACCTTAATTATCATCAAGTGACCTTAGTTATCATTAACTGACCTTAGTTATCATCAACTGACCTTAATTATCAACTGACCTTAATTATCATCAACTGACCTTAGTTATCATCAACTGACCTTAGTTATCATCAAGTGGCCTTAGTTATCATCAAGTGACCTTAGTTATCAACTGACCTTAATTATCATCAAGTGACCTTAAATCAGCTGACCTTAATTATCAACTGACCTTAATTATCATCAACTGACCTTAATTATCATCAACTGACCTTAGTTATCATCAAGTGA
>NC_056518.1:31180766-31186033 GCF_014905685.2 Nematolebias whitei | reverse complement strand
TGACCTTAATTATCATCAACTGACCTTAGTTATCATCAAGTGACCTTGATTATCATCAAGTGACCTTAGTTATCATCAACTGACCTTAATGATCATCAACTGACCTTAGTTATCATCAAGTGACTTTAATTATCATCAAGTGACCTTAATTATCATTAAATGACTTTAAATATCATTAACTGACATTAATTATCATCAACTGACCTTAGTTATCATCAAGTGACCTTAATTATCGTCAACTGACCTTAAATATGAACTGAACATTAATATCCATACATGACTCTAAATATTATCTCATAAAATTAAATTGCATCACCTGACTTTAATATCAGCACGTCACATATTTCTTTGTAGACAGTTATACATTTATTTGGTGTTTTTTACAAAAAGGAAACGTGGACTCAGGTTTATCTTCACTCATGGTGTGGGGTCAGGTAATGTTTCCTTCTGTTTCCTTTCTGCTGGATTTATTTTTTGATTTGATTAATTTGGGACTAACGGGAGAGTTTGACAGCACAGACGGATGGAAAGAAAACTGCCACGAGGGGCGAAAGGAACAGCCAGAAGAATGTTTGACTGAGTGACCACACCTCAGCCGCTCTGCAAACCGCAGCCCCCGGCCCATCCCGGGGTCAGGGCCAAGTCCAAGTCCACATCTTCAATCGGAGATGAAAGCCTGGTAGGAAGGTCTGCAGGTGCCAACAGCAACCACCTGCCAAGGGAGCTGTGCATCCTCCAGATGTTCCTGATGGAAAATATTCTGTTCCTTGGCTCTCCCTGAAGACGAGGAGGGAGCCTCGGTTTGACTCGCTCACTTCAAAGTGGGGAGGAGGTCTGAAAACCACAGGGACATCCAGAGAGGTCTGAGCACCGCATGGCTTTATGTGTGTGTGTGTGTGTATCTTTGTTTATGTTACCTTGTAAGGCCCATTTTTCCAACACATACTACATTGTAAGGACCAAAGACCAGTTCTCATTCAAGAGTTGTTGGTGGGTTACGGGTTAGGTTTAGGACTAAGGTGTGAAATGAGGATGGGTTAGGTTGGGTATGTACTGGTAATAGGTTTAGAGTAAGGGTCAGGGTTAGGCTATAGAAATGAATGTAAGTCAATGCAAAGTCCCCGTAAAGATAGAAAGACAAACGTGTGTGTGTGTGTCTGTGCGTGCACAAGGAGGGAATCAATAACTTTTCCACACATTGAAACAGGCTTGAGCCCTATGGAGGGTGGAATGTGACAAATAGAGCCCCTCCTCAAAGTGACTGACATCAGTGGTGCAGTTGGACCAGAGGACATAGATGAAGACACTTGTTTCTTAATATATCTTGAATTAAAATAATGTTTTCATACATCTCCTGATGCATGCTCAATAATTCAGGTAGAAAAATCCAAAAAAGTTAAATCTGGTCCTCTGGACATTCAAAAAAACAAAAAACAAAACAAAGCAAAAAAAATCTAGAAACGTTTCGTCTCTCATCCGAGAGACTTCCTCAGTCTGAGGAGCTGTATTCAGCTCAGTCTCTTAAATAGCACCTTCTTAGAGTGGATCAACCAGTTTGCTGCTGACAACCAAAACCAGCTGATCACATGCTCAAGAAGGACCATCAGCCTAACAATGGATCATTAGCACCTGATGGCTGTTTACTATTCACAGAGGGCTGAGTGATACTAGCAATCACAGCATTGTAAGAGGGGGACAGTTGAACCCGGAGGCCTCCACCCCTGTTTAATGATGGACGATTTCTTTTCACAAAGATGGCCTCCTTTACTCCTCTCTCAAACCATCGTTCCTCTCTGTCCAGGATGTGAACATCTTCATCCCTGAAAGAATGACCGCTGGCCTGGAGATGAGTGTAGACCGCAGAGTCCTGGCCTGATGATGTTGATCTTCTGTGCTGGGCCATCCTTTTGGCCAGTGGCTGTTTAGTTTCCCCGATGTAAGACTGATCACAGCCCTCCTGACACTGAACAACATACACAACATTACTCTGTGCCGGGGGACTGGATCTTTGGGATGAACCAGTCTTTGCCGTAATGTATTTTGGGGTTTAAAAGCCACTGGGACGTTATGTTTAGAAAATAAACGTCTCAGTTTCTCTGATACCCCCTCAACATATGGAATGACCACTGGTCTGGGTCTGGGTTCCTCCTTTTCACCTGATGGCTGACTGGAGTCCTGTTTGGGTTTCTTCTCTGCTTTCAGGAAGGCCCAGTTAGGATATCCACATTGCTCTAGAGCCTGTCTTGTGTGGGATTTCTCCTTCTGCCTGGCTCCCGAGCTAGTGGGGATGCTGTCTGCTCTGTGGTACAGAGTCCTGATGACTCCTAACTTGTGCTCCAAAGGGTGATGGGAGTCAAACTGCAAATACTGGTCTGTGTGGGTGGGTTTGCGGTACACCTCGGTTTGCAAATGTCCTCTATCAGAGACTGAGACCTCACAGTCCAAGAAAGCCAACCTGTCATTTTTTACATCTTCTCGTGTGAACTTGATGTATTTATCCACAGAGTTGATGTGGTCAGTAAAATGTTGGACTTCCTGAGATTTAATTTTAACCCAGGTGTCGTCAACATACCTGAACCGATGACTTGGTGGTGTCCCTGAAAAGGACGTCAAGGCTCTCTTTTCTACCTCCTCCATGTACAGGTTGGCAACAATAGGAGAAACTGGAGACCCCATAGCACACCCATGTTTCTGCCTATAATATTGCTCCCCATATGTGAAGTAGGTTGACTGCAGGCACAGTTTCAAGAGTTGACACAGTTGTTCTGTGGAAAGCGTGGTCCTGCTGCTCAGAGTGGTGTCTGATTTTAATCTTAAACTGAAAACAGCACCTCAGACTGAGGAAGTCTCTTGGATGAGAGACGAAACGTTTCTAGATTTTTTTTGCTTTGTTTTGTTTTTTGTTTTTTTGAATGTCCAGAGGACCAGATTGAACTTTTTTGGGGTTTTCATACATCGTTCTGTCATTCTTATTCCTGAATGTGAAACATTCCAGCGGGTCATTTTGTTATAAAAGTTCTTTGATCCATTTAGTTTCCCTGCTCCATTTGGAGAACGTGCAGAATGTCACACTAACATGCTCCAACCCACATGTTCTTTGCTCCGTTTAACTCCTCAGCAGTCAGTTTTTTTAAAGTAATGAAACTGTCAAACACCGTACGAAACTTTTGTCTAAAGGGATTAAAAACAACCATCTCTGCAGAGCAAAGCTTGAAGTTTTAGGTGTTCTGTCTGAGAGAAATATAGTTTAGACATTTTAAAATCTGCAGCCTGGTTTATTTGCTCCACACATTTCAGGGACAAGCCTGAACTCAGAAAGCAAAGCCTGAAGTGTCTACATCAGTCAAGAATTAATCAGAACAAATGGTCCGAGTCCCTCAAGTCCCGCCAGGAGTCTCCGTCAGGAAGGTAAAATTGGATCCTAACACCTGATGGTTTTAGTGCAACAGGTGACCTGTCACCTGATGTGGGTCGGAGGGATTTTATTATGTTTCAGAAACAACCTGAAGGTGAAACGGAGGGTTCATTTAGGACTGGCGCAGCCATAAAACTTCACATGTAGAAACACAAATGTTTCATGCTCTTTTCATCGTTTGTGCTCCTGGAGTAGGTTTGTCTCTGACCTTTGACCCTAGATTTCTAAAACACTAATGCATGCCAAACAACAATAGAACATGTAAAACACTGAAATACACATTCAATTCAGAGAAAGTCAAAAACATAAAGTAGCAATCTTTGAACAAATGCCCATCACCCACTGCCTGGTCGTCCTGTTAAGGTTTTAAATAAAATCTTATATGATCCGTCAGCCCTTGGAATATGTGTTGGGGATTCTCTCAGCTACTACCAGTCTGGTTTAACTCAAGAGGTGACTCAGGTTCAGACTCCAAGTTCAAAAAACAACAAAAGTTTATTCACAAAAAATAAAAACCTACAACATGCATGGAAAAACTTCACTGGGGCAAATGGTCACAAGGAGGGACAGAAACCCCTGACAAGGACAATGCACTAACACCAGATGTCTCGGAAAAACACAGCTACTGGAATAGAGATAGCTCATTGTACCACAGTTTCATATTAAAGTAGGAAAAAGGGTTAGTGATGGAGTTTATACTGGATAAATACTTGCTTTACTTTTAGCAGTTCAGTGGGTAGAAAAGGTTAAACCATTAAAATCAATCATTGGCTTAGCTTATTCATCATTGTCCAGTTTGCAACATAACCAGTCAGAAAGTAGACCAGATATATTAATTGAAATATGACAAACACTTTAAAGAATCAGTATGGTGGGGATTACAGTAAATTTTATATGGGTTCCAGCACATCACTGGGTTATGGGGAATGAAATGGCAGACTGGATGGCTACGGTTGATATTAATGTTATGTTTAGTATAACCGAAATAAAGGGTATAATAAAACAAAAAAATGAAAGAGTGGTGGCAAAAAGCAGAGGATATCAGGCTATATTTTACTTTTAAAAACAGTGTAAGCTGTATAATAGAATCTAAATGTATTTATTTTGTCATGTGGTCTACACTCCTTACCAGTTGGGGGCGGCACTGCTTCCTTCAGTTGTTTGTCAACTGCCAATATAATAAAGAAGAAGACTGAGGAGAAAATGAACAAACACAAAAGTACCAACAGGTAAGTGGAAAACACGAAACAAAAACTCAAACTGTGACACTCACACTAAATTTCAGCTTCTTATACATGAAACTGACCAAATTATAAACATTTAGAGCCATTTTACTCAGTCTTTCTCTTCAGGCCACAGAGGAACAATGAGTTTCCATAAAGCCGGCATCGTCATTAAAGATAAAACAGAGCACCAACCCTCATACTGACTGCACCAGCTGTGTATAACTTACCACGCGTTACACTTACTGCCACCTTTTAGCCAAAATTTATCTCACACTAATGTTTCTTTGCTGTTTTCCTGCATTAGCCATGCAGATCAGAATAAAAAAAAAGATGGCGTCTTGTTTTTGTCATGTATGCAATAGGGGTTGATAGACTAGTCGACTAGTCGACTCCATGCATCTCATTTGTTTTTATATTTCACATCGACTAGTTGAAGTCGCCACCGCCCGCTGTTCCCATCCCTATTCCACCCAATTCACGTGGTGGATTAAATAAAATAAAACTAAGAGCAGTTTTCTTAGCCTTGTTTTTTTTTTTACGTGAAGCACGTTTCCTTCACTTTTGCAGCTTAATTGTTTTGGTTTTCCTGTGACTTATTTGCAGTATGATACATGGTAGGAGCATAA
>NC_056518.1:31179982-31180366 GCF_014905685.2 Nematolebias whitei | reverse complement strand
CCAAGACTCTGGAATGAGTTACCTCTGCTTGTCAGACAGGCCCCCTCCCTCTCGGTTTTCAAGTCCTGTTTAAAAACCCACTACTATTCAGTAGCTTTCAACACCAGATGATCTGTTTTGAACCTGTATGCTCCACACTGGTTTGTCATCATTATCTGCATCGTTTTTATGACTATATTTCTGATTTACTTCATTTTGTATTTTGCTTTGTGTGTTACTTGTTGTTCTGTCTGTACAGCACTTTGGTTGGCCTTGTAGCTGTTTTAAGTGCTCTATAAATAAAATTGTATGGTATGGTAGTCCATGTCGACTCGACTTTTATCATATTAAAGCTGACTTTAAAAAAATATGTAGTCTTTAACCCCTAGTATGTATTATATATAT
>NC_056518.1:31165391-31179882 GCF_014905685.2 Nematolebias whitei | reverse complement strand
GCTCAACTATATATATATATATAAGGCCTCCCTTGCAAAAGAGATCTGTGATCTCAATGGGATTTGCCAAGTTAAATAAAGGTTAATATATTATGCAATGTCAGGGATGTTAAAACTAATCTGAGCCTTGATAGTTTGGCATTAAATCTGGAACTAACCTCTTTGCTGCAACTTCCACACACTTCATACCCTGTAAGCAGCCTCAGCTGGACCCACATACACACAACACTGGACCTCACATCACTCCATGATGTCAAGGCTGTGAGGTCGAGCTCTGAGCTGCTGTGTTCAGAGTGTCATCCGTTGACTTAAAGTGCAACAATGCACATTAGGTCCCTGATTAGTGTTTGTTAGGAGTAAACACTTCAGCAGTGAACCCTTTCAGAAAACTGAAACCTGGGTTCAGACCTCTTAGAGGTCATCCTGTGGTTCAGCAAGGTTCTCCACTTTATTCTTTCTGCAACTTTGACCTCTGTGCCAGTTGCCAGCATCTGTTTTCTTATTGAAACCTCAACGTGCATCCTTTCTACATGAGTCACCAGAAACTGTGTGCTGCCTCTAACTTTGCTTCAGTGCTGTCATTGAATTTGATGAAGTATTTAATACTTTTAGCCTGAGGCCCAGGTAACCACCCACATCTTTCACAAAGATGGAAAGAAAAGAAATATCATGGAGCAGCCAGCAAGTTCAGCTACTAAATCTGAAAACTGCACATTATCAAGTTATATCTGGTCTGCAGAATTTTTGGAATTTGACAAAATGCTGATTAAAGGTACCCCATATGTGGAAGAAGGTGCTAATAGTGATGGCAACATCATGTTGTGGGGATGTTTTCCATCAGCATGGTTAAAACTAATTGGTCAAAGATGATGGAAATACGGATCGAGCAAGATGCAGAGAAGTTCTCAAGATTAACTTTTGGAGTCTTCCAGAGATTTAAGACCTTCCAGCAGGACAATGAGCTTCAACTGATGTAGCCACACTACACTGATTTATGGAGAA
Source organism: Nematolebias whitei (assembly GCF_014905685.2). Lineage (NCBI taxonomy): Eukaryota > Metazoa > Chordata > Actinopteri > Cyprinodontiformes > Rivulidae > Nematolebias > Nematolebias whitei. Next base: position 31,178,880 of record NC_056518.1, on the reverse strand, counting down.
ACAGGTAAGGTCTTAGAATGTTCCAGTCAAAGCTCCAACCTCAGTCTGAGAATACCATACCTTACCATATCATACCATGCCATACCATAAAAACCATACCAGACAAGACATATATACCGACCATACTGGACAAGACCATACTATACAGACCGATCATAAAGACAAGACAAGCCATATCGTACCATAGCGTAACATACCATGCCATACCATATAGACATACCAAATAATAACATACAGCTCATTCCATACCATACAATACTATGGTATTGTATGGTATGGAATATCAGGAAGCAGAGAATATCAGTTGTGTTGTAATGTTCATAACATTACATAACATACCATACAGGCCATACCATACCATAACATTAAATAACATCATAACATACCATACAATACATACATACCATACAGACCATACCAAATAATACCATACATGCTATACCATACCATAACATTACATAGCATACCATACAGTTCATACCATATCATACCACACCATACAAATCATTTCAATTAATATCATACCATACCAAACAATATCATACCATACCATGCCATACCATACAGACCATACCATTTAAATTATAAAGTGCTTAAAAACAGCAACAAGGACACCCAAAGTTCTGTACAACAAAACCAAATAAGCAGAGGACACTGGATGAATCTCTCAATCAAACTTCTGATAAAATCCCAGGTTTGAGTCAGAGATTGTCAAACCCAAGCAGCATCCTCCAACCTGAAGGAGCTAATGTTTGTTCATAGGAAAAATGTCAAGGTTAGAGGACAAGATCATGGAAATGGATTGGAAACTGAAGAATTAAGAAATTTTTTAAAATCTTTATGGCAAAAAGGGTATGAAATGAAGGCTCTGCTCATTTACGGTAACACTAATCAGACATCAGCGTCACTGATGGAGGACTGAACTCTGCTCCACATTTTACATATACCTGTCTGTCAGCCACAGTAAGCAGTGATCAAAGGCAGAAGAACAAAATAAAGTACTTCCTCTCTTTTTTTAGTCCACACTAATCGTTAAAACCTTCTCCAGCACCCTTGGCATTTTCACAGAGCTGAGCAGACATTTGTTAATCCAACATGTTGAGACCTGCCAGTTTCAGAAGTCCATTTTCTTGAGACACAACTTACCTTACAGCGGCTGTCAAATGAGCACAGAAACTGCATTTTATTATTCTTAGCATGCTTCTGCTTGAAGTAATGGATCACTACTCAGCTCAAATAAGTTTTCCTACCTTTGGGCTAAAAGAGCCCCTTTGAACATGCTGTGTTTAAAAATTCTCAGATTTATGAATGCCAGTCTATAAATTCCTGTTTTTTTTTCCTCATGTTCTAATTTACCAGAGACAGTAGAAAACAGTTTAGAAAATGCATTTAGAAAGATACAGTAAGCCATTTTTATTTTGCCAGACAGAAATTTTGTTTCAGCATAAAGGTCGCTGTCGGAGGGTCAGTCAGGATCAAAAACATTGATATAAGCTGAGCAAGTGCATAAACGAGTTGCTTTGGATTGTTTTAGGTGTTTCCTTTAGGCTTATTAATATTTAGAATATCTGGGTATATAATTCAGGTAGTATTAAATGGAATGGTAAATGGATTGTACTTATATTGCACCTTTCTATCTATCAAGATACTCAAAGCGCTTTACACTACAATCTGTGCCTCATTTACTCATTCATACTATCCACTAGATCTCTACAAAGCCAATTGAACAAATCATTCTAATGAGACTAATCAGAGCTTTATCACATTCATACTCTGATGGGACACACATCTGAGGCAATGAGGGGTTCAGTGTCTTGCCCAGGGACACTTCGGCATGTGACTGCTGGTGGAATCGAACCCCCAACTCTTGCATTGGAGGACGACTGCTCTGACCACTCCGCCACAGCCGCCCAATAAGATAGAAGACATAAGACAGTCACTATCAGCCTTATCTCTGCAGTCAGTGTGGGGAGATTGTACAGCCCATAATTCTGACCACAGCTGCTGTCAGGGATGGGAAAACATCGTGCATGAACATGGAGCCAGCTGACAGGAAAGCTCAGATAAATCTTTTCCTCTCAGGGTCTTAGCTTTGAAGTCCAGAAACAAGAATCTGCTTGTTTATTTGTTTTTCATTCTGCAAGTGAAACTACAATATTCAGCTGATTTTGGGGAACTGGTGACGACCTTCAGGGGAGTGGTGGCGCAGAGGTTAGAGAAGGTGGGTCTGTGATCGGAAGATCGCCGGTTCAAGCCCAAGTACCGACAACATCAAAAATGTGGGTGGGGTAGCTGAAGCACCTACACCTGCCACCACCCTCATTCGTCCCACTCTGGGCCCTTGAGCAAGGACCTTAACCCCAATCATCTGCTCCTCTGGGTGTCCTGGATAGCAACTCTCTGCTCCACACAGAGGGCTGTGGTAGCTCGGTGGTCTGTGGTTGCGTCAGGAAGGACATCTGGCGTAAAAATAACTGCCAAGACTTCGTGCGACTTAGTTCACTGTGGCGACCCCTAACGCAGGGAGCAGCCGAAGGAAAAAAAAAAAGGTGAAGACCTTCATTCTTCCAATAACAAACAAGTGTGTATATCACAGAGCTCTTGGTTGTGGATCTCCATCTGACTGCTGGGATGGCTGGATGAATGAGTGGATGCATGGATGGATGAGTGGGTGGATGGATGGAGGGGTGGATGGATTGATGGATGGATGAATGAGTGGATGCATGGATGGATGGGTGGGTGGATTCATGGGTGGATGGATGGAGGGGTGGATGGATTGATGGATGGATGAATGAATGAATAAATGAATGATTGAATGAATTGATGGATGATAGATTTATGGATGGATGGATTAATGAATGGATTGATAATGGATAGATGTATAGGTGGATGAATGGATGGATGGGTGGATGAATAAATGGATGAATGGATTGATGAGTGGATGGATGGATGATGGATGGATGGATGGGTGGATGAATGGATAAATAGCTGGATGGCTGGATGAATGGATCGATGATGAATGGATGGATGGGTGGATGGATTGATTTATGAATGGGTGGATGGATGGATGAATGGATGGATGGATAGATTTATGGGTAGATGGATGGATGGGTGGATGGATGGGTGGATGGATAGATTTATGGATGGATGGATGAATGGATAGATGGATAGATTTGTGGATGGATGAATGGATAGATGGATGGATGGGTGGATGGATAGATTTATGGATGGATGGATAGATGGATGGATGGGTGGATGGATAGATTTATGGATAGATGGATGGGTGGATGGATGGATAGGTTTATGGACGGATGGATGAATGGATGGATGGGTGGATGGATAGATTTATGGATGGATGGATGAATGGATAGATGGATGGATGGATGGGTGGATGGATGGTTGGTTCTTATGAGAAGACCTTCTGAGTCTAGATGGTTTAATGGGTCTCTTCAACGCTGAAGGGTCAGGGTTCTGGGTTCTGTTGGGTCAGAACTCGTCCCTGACAAACCAACCGACCGCAGCTCTTTGATGTTCACACTCCTCTGTTCTCCCTGTTCAGCCGCTGTTTTTCTCTTGAAACACAGAGATGATGTCAACAATCGTTATTAACAATAAATGTTTTTGACATTTTCCTCCTGGGAGATCAAACATGAGGCTGGATTCCAGAGTCTTCACCCTCTTGGCAGTTTTTTCTTTTGATTAGATTCTTGTTCAAAGCCACCGTGTCATTAATCATCAGCTGATGATCAGCTGATGACGTGCTGACAACAAGAAAGGTATTAAAATCTGAATTAAAAAACTCTTTGACTCGGTCACAATAAAGAATCTGAAAGTTCACTGAGGCGTTTGCTCAGTTTGTTGTCGGGATCATACAAATGTCTTGACATCATTAGTTGACGTCACTGACATTCAGCGCACTGCTGCACCTTTTTGTCATGTACTGAATGCACGTTTGTGCTCAAAGTACAAAAAGCATGAAAACATGTCGTGGCCTTGCAGAAAGTCGGTGCTGAAGCAGCAGTTTGAAGAACAGTAACGATGTCCGTGCAGTAAATTTACATCTGACATCCAAAGCTCTCTGCTGCTTCCCTCTCAAACTCTTTGAAGAGTTTTTCCGAGCTGCAGTGGAATGTTGCTGCTTTCTGTGACGGCGCTCATATTTTACAGCATCAACATGCAGGAACAGAAGATTCTGCTTTTTGAAGCACAGATGACTTTCAGATTGTTTGTTAGAAAATATGAAAGAGCACATGGGCCTGTGCGAAAATTAATCTAATATCTGGTCGTCTTCTGTGGTTCCCACCCTCCTGCAGCCGTCCGAGCAGATCACAGCTGACACTTGGCTCAAAGTTCAAAAACTCGTTTCTACTTTTAACTGAAAACTGAATCAAAGACGGTCCACATGATTCTTTTGGAAGTCCGAAAAAAAATGCCAGACGAAAGTTATTCTGATCAAACAGAAAGAAAAACAGAAACAAAACTGTAGCATAAATGAATAGTTCCACCATTGTGAAGTGTGTTACAGTGTGAAACATATGGACTGTACTTATCAAGCACCTTTCTATCTGATCAAGACACTCAAAGCTCTTTAAACTACAATCTGTGCCTCATTCACTCATTCATACTATCTGCTAGATCTCTACAAAGCTAATTGAACAAATCATTCTAAAGAGACTAATCAGAGCTTTATCACATTCAGACACCATCAGAGGCAATGAGGGGTTCAGTGTCTTGCCCAGGGACACTTCAGCATGTGCCTGCTGGTGGATTCGAACCCCCAACTCTTACATTGGAGGACAACTGCTCTGTCCACTCAGCCACAGCCGCCCTATCATATCAATATCTTACCTGCTGTAGATAGCTCTTTAAACAAAATTAATCTTTGTCTTCTGAAAACAATCATATTTTTCAAGATTTCATTGTTTCATGGAAACATTGTTTCTCTGTTTACATTACATTCATTTTTTACATTAAACAAATATTTACTTGGACTCCAGCAGTTCAGTACCTGAATGAATACAACCAACATCTGCAAAAATGGAGGACTTCCAGTACGTCCAGAGAACACAAGACATAAAGACACAAGAACAGAGGACACAAGGCCATAAGAACACAGGACACAAAGACACAAGAACACAGCACATAGGAACACAAAAATGTAGAACATAGGGACACAGTAACACAAGACAAAAGGACATGAGGACACAGGACATACATAAAAACACAGGACATAAAAACCAAAAGCACACGACATAAAGACAAGAATGTAAATAAACATAAGGACACAAGAACGCAGGACACAAAGTCACAAGAACATGTGGCAAAAGGAAACAGGGACACATGGCGTGAGGACATAATAAAACATGACATAAAGGCACAAGAAGACAGGACATATGAACACAATAACACAGAGAATAAAGACAGAAGAACACAACATGAGGAAATGGTAACATGACAGGAGGGTGCAAGAATACAAGACATAAGAACACAAGAACACAGAGAATAAAGACAGAAGAGCACAACATGAGGAAATGGTAACATGACACGAGGGTGCAAGAATACAAGACATAAGAACACAAGAACGTAAAGACACAAGAATACAAGACATACGGACACAAAAGCACACCAACACAAGACACAAGAACACAGCACGAGGCCCAAGAACACAGGACATAAGACAAAAAAACACACAGGACATGCATGACTTAAAATCTGTAAAAAATAGCAGAGTTAAAGTTGTGTTTGTGTGACAGACAATACCACGATCGCCCACCTATCATGGCGGCAGATCTTTTCTCTGAACCGTAACCGTAGGTCTATAAGAGAAGATCCAAATGTATTGATCCTGCAGGACATCGTTGTACCAGAGTTTCAGTACAAAGGAACAAACACAAGGAATCACAAGATATAAAAAAATCACAGAATATAAAAATACCAGCAATTAAGTTCTAAACAAGTGCAGACAGAAACATTGAGGTGTTTATTGTGGTGCAGGATTCATTTTATTGTCCTATGTGCAGAAATGGGGAGGAGTTGAAAAGTTTGATAGCCACAGGGAGGAAGAACTTCCTGTGTTGTTCTGTGCAGCACCTCGGTGGTCTCAGTCTGTGACTGAAGGTGCTGCAGTGAGTCCAGGGTGTCATGCAGGGGCTGTGACGTGTTGTTCAGGATCTGGAGCAGGTTCCTCAGCGTCCTCTGCTCAGACACCTCTGTCAGAGACTGCAGCTCCACTCCCAGAACTGAGCCAGCTCTCTTGATGAGTTTATAGAGGGATCAGCTTTCTTCACCCTGCTGCCCCAACACCACAGCATTGAAGAAGACGCTGGAGACCACCGAGTGGTAAAACATCTGCAGCGTGGTCCTGCAGATGTTAAAGGACCTGAGTCTCCTCAGAAGAAAAAGGCGACTCTGCCCTTTCTTGTAGAGGGCGCTGGTGTTGCTTTGTTGTGAACACTGATCCTGAGTTGCTGTTCTCGTTCTTACACCGGTCAACCAGGACCACAGATTACGAGGGACCAAGTGTTTTGTTTTAATTGGTTTGTTCCAGGTGGGGTAGTTAAGAGCAGGTGCACAGGTATGGCTGGAGGTCAGGGGTTTCTCCTTATAAGGACGTGGTTCAACAGATCCCAGCCTCATGTGAGAAGTCCAACCATAAACCTGTGTTCGTCCTGCTGTAACAGCTGGTCACAGAGTGTCAGCATCAAATGTCAACATCTGACTTTTGTTTTCCACGCTGATTAATATTTAGAACTGTAACTCTTCTGAGCTGACTTCCTGCTCCTCTTCCTGCACGACAAAAACCCAACAGCTGTTATCCGTGGACTCAGGATGGCATGACGTGTTGGCCAGTTTGACTGAATTTGACTGAATCGACTATTGTGGTACTGCTCAGAACTTTGTTGTGGGTGTGTTTGTTGAAAAACAGGTGACCTGCAGTGGTGGTGTTTCACTTCATCTGCTCCGCCGAGGAGCAGCTGGTCGAGGCTGTTAGAAGTTGCTGCAGTTTCTCATTGAGTATAAAATGTTAATCAGGAAAAGAACGTCTGCCATCAACGTGTGCAAGAACAGATTTCTGACTTCTCACAGGGTTTGCATCCAGATTAGATATGTGTCATGTGATCCAGCTCGGCAAGAACCAATACAGTCATTATGAAGAAAGACAAACAAACCAGAAAGAGCAGCCTCCAACAACCCCTGAGCTTCAGAACAATCCACACAGCTCAGAGCCCAGTTCATAAATATAATCCATCTGTTTGTGTGTGTGTGTGTGTGTGAGAGCGCGTGCATGTGAGAATTTAAAACATGCAGAGCTGAGACCACCACCACACTGACATTAAGATCATCTCACACAGAAGAGACACTGATGTTTGTTGGAGACATGCCATTCCTGATTATTCATGCTGTAAAAGACAGATCTGAGGTCTGAGTTCTCTCTGTCCCCCCCCCCCCCCCCCGGCCCACCCTCTCTCTCCCCCTCTCCCTCACTCTCTCTCATTCATTCTCATTCTCTCTTTGTCTCTCTCCCTCCCTCGCTCCCCACCCCCTGTCCTCAGACTGGAACTTGGAAGTTGAAGTTGGAACAGGACCAGCTTTCCACATCTTGTCCAAGCCGATGGCACACAAACATGGTTTGATCTTTTCTTTGTTTGTTTTTGTTCAGCATTCAGGAAAATTTCAATAAATGTTAATGGCGAGAAAATCAGAACATTGTTTTTCCTTTAAAAAAACATCAAATATTTTGTTCATGATCAGGAGGTTAAAGACCATTATTCACATTTTAATATTAAAGGTTCAAGGTGACTTTATTGGGGCAGCACGGTGGCGCAACTGGTAGAGCTGCTGCCTCTCAGCGAGCAGGTCCCTGGTTCAAACCCCGGTCCAGGGGCCTTTCTGGGTGGAGTTTGCATGTTCTCTCCGTGCATGCGTGGGTTTTCTCCGGGTACTCCGGTTTCCTCCCACAGACCAAAAACATGCATGTTAGGCTGATTGGTAACTCTAAATTGTCCCTAGGTGTGAGTGAGAGAGTGAATGGTTGTTTGTCTCGTTTGTCTCTATGTGGCCCTGTGATGGACTGGAGACCCGTCCAGGGTGTACCCCGCCCCTCGCACAGTGATTGCTGGACATGGGCACCAGCGACCGCCGTGACCCAAAATGGAATAAGCGGGTAAAGATAATGGATGGATGGATGGATGGGTGACTTTATTGTAATTTGCACCACATGTGGTACATGAGGTGGAACAAAATTGTGTAGTCAATGTCCAGTTACACCCAAAAAAGCAATAGTATATAAAAATAAACAGTATATAAGGATCTAAGATATATGCTAACAGTAATAAGTAATCAGTGGCACGGATAAGGTGTCAAATGTCTGATTAAAGTGTCATTACAGTGATTTGTCTGGTTAAGAATTTAAGAGTCTTAAAGCTTCAGGCTGCTCTTGTCTAGTGGTTCTACACTAAATGCTCCGCAACCTCTTGCCTGAGGGGAACGGGACAAAAGGTGTGTGTGCTGGGTGAGTGGGGTCCTTCATGATGCAGGTGGCCCTCTTCCTGCATTTAGAGGTGTAGATGTCTGTGATGGTGGGGAGACTGACTCCAGCAGACTTCTGTGCAGCCTTCACCACCCTCTGCAACTCTTTTCTCTCTTCAGCTGTGCAACTCCCGTGCCACACATTGACCCTGGAGAACAGGATGCTCTCCACTGTGCACCTGTAGAAGGAGGTGAAGACTGAGCTCCTGAGTCCAGCTCGCCTCAGCCGCCTGAGGAAGTAGAGCCGCTGATGTGCCTTCTTGATCAGACTGGTAGTGTTGTTGCTCCAGGCGAGGTTGTTACTTAGGTGCACGCCCAAGTACCTATAATTTGGGTGGGTACTCAGGTAAAGAGCAGAGGGAAAGCATGTTAATACTTTTGAACAAGCGCTTTTAATCCAACAACTATTCTTTTTAGTGATGTCCTCAGAGCAGAACATCAACAAGTCAAAGGCACAGAAATGATCCGATGCATGGGAGACGTGGTCTGTATCTGATCATGGATCTGGTTTAATCTAATGATGACCCCCCCCCCCCCCTCGCCCCACCCCACAGACTGGTGGACTGCCAACATAAACCTCAGGGTGTGTTGTAATTCACCTCTGATCCCCTAAACACACAAACAACAGGATAAGATGCCAAACTCTGATCTCCAACAACCAAACATCAGCATTGCACATCAGTTTCCCTCTCAAAGGGAGGTGTGTGCCTCAAACTGTGCTGTTAACCAAACAGATTTGTTCTGCTTTGGTGCATGTTTAGTGTGCACTGAGTAGTGTGAGTGTGTGTCAAGTAGACCTGGTGTTAAAGTCCAGAGGAGGGTGTGCAGCCCTGCTGATTTCACAGGCATCAGAATGAATGGAGATCCTCCTCCACAACAGCCTCACCTCCTCTTCCACCTCCACACTGCATCTCCTGTCCCAGCCATAACTCCTCAAGGAGGTGGGAGCCTTGTTTGTTATCTAATTATTAATAAGTTAGTTCATGTTTCATCACATTAAGTCACACCCTGTATGCATCACGCCTCATGAGAAGCCCCATGTCCTGCTAATGCATAGCTGAAGATTTCCAAAGCCCATAAAGATGGTCCATGTTCTGCCAAATTCTTTTGCCATTATCAGGAGCAGGGGGCCCTAACATGTGCAGCCTGCATGGGCGTGACAGCATATTTTCATATTTCTGTGAGGATTGTATTAATCTGATTGCTCTGAAGAAATCCTGCCAACACACAACACTGTAACATCTCTTCCACCGACTCCAATCAAATCCAGTTTTTCTCTGGTCCCTGATCCTGAATGAAAGAGAAACATGACTTAGTGTGACACAGACTCTCAGGTGATTAATTCACCGAGGTGTGCTGCTTTGTTCCTGCTTTGAACATGACTGTCAGCAGGATTAACCCTGTTCCCTGCCTAAACACGCAGCGTTCATCAGGTCCACCCGTGCTTGTCTGGACATGGAGCAGGCGAGCGCGTTCGCACCAAGACTTTCAGGGGGAAAAGTTTTGGCACAGAATAAACATCTTCTGCACGTAGCCGCAGGGCCGCTGCGCTGCTCGAGTGACTCAACAAAAAAGCCTGCATGAGTGGGCGATTTGGCTCTTTGGTTGAAATGAGATGCTTCTGGAGACACGCCCCAATCTCTGTCTCAGTTTCACTGACTTTTTTTTTTTTTTTTTGGTCAAAATAATCAAAATACTGTTTCAGATATGCTGTTGACCTTTTGTTTGCCCTGACAGAAGTATAAACTGAAAAAAAAAGTGCTTCACATCCCAAAAGTCTGCCCCAAATTCCTAAAACGTCACGTTTCTATAAACAACAAAACATCCTGTAGATGCACTCTTGTTTACCAGCAAACAATCATTGTCTTTCCTGCTATTTCAGTGCTTTAGTTCTGTTTTTAAAGAGTGCACTGTGTTTATTAACCTGGTGGTGATGGAACGTTTCCAGAACATAAGAAAGTGCACCAATAATATTATCAAAAATTATTAAAGGAAATAAAAAGAGACTGCAGAGTGTGGCGTGGGTGGACACATGACAGAAGTCTGAAACAAACGCTGAGACACTTCTGCTTTTTCTTCTTTTGACACATTATTTGGGAATCTCACTTGACTGACTGAATGAATGAATGAATGAATGAATGAATGAATGAATGACTGACTGACTGACTGAATGAATGGCTTCAATTAACAACTTACAGCAACATCTATAAGTTTATTAGGACACAGTTACATCCCTACAATGCAAATAAACGAGTTGTAGAGAGTGCTGCAGAAGGTGGACATGAAGTGCATGGAGAAAAGTTTCAGGAGTGATTTGCAACAAACAAGTGGCAGCAAAGGTCAAAGGAAAAGTTTACAAGACAGTGGCGAGACCAGTTTGGACTGGAGACAGAGACATGGACAAAAAGACAGAGCTGGAAGTGGCAGAAATGAAGATGTTGAGGTTCTTAGGAGTGACGAGAATGGATCAGATTAGGAATGAGGTCATCAGAGGTACAGCACAGGTTGAACAACTGGGAGATAAAGTTAGAGAGGCCAGACTGAGATGGTCTGGACATGTCCAGAGGAGGGACAGTGGGTATACTGGTAAAGAAATGCAGCTGTCAGAGAGGACATGGAGGTAGTTGGAGTGAGGACAGAGGATGCAGAGGACAGAGTGAGGTGGAGGAGGAGGACTCGCTGTGGAGACCCTGAAGAGGGAAAAGCTGAAAGAAGAAAGTTGAAGGATGGTTTTGACGAACATCCAACACAAACTGCTTAGGATGAAGATAAATTTTATTTAAACCATCTTCCACGAAGCAGCGATGTTTTCTGCTGTTTGATCGCCAGTAGATGGTTTTTGGATCGTCTGTGCACAACAAGCAGAACTGATTTTAGATACCTTTACCCTCGTCAGTTTGATTGATGCTACAATAACTTAAATAATTATAACTCTGTACATGTTACAGTAAATAGAAAGACCTTCATTATTTCCAAGACATTTTTCTCTCTCACATTAAAGATCAACAAAAGGAGCTGAAGTGATCTATCAGCAGCTGCTCCACCCGAACGAGAGGAAATTAAAACCGTTTTCATGCAAAGCTGCCACAACAAGGCCCTTATTCAGATTGTGAACCATCAAACATGTTCCCATCTAAGCCAACACGTGGTCATCTCTTTAAATTCTTCTTTAAATCTCATGGAGATAAATCACAGCTGAACCTTTAGTCCCACCATTGTCTCGCTGCCCCCTCTTTCAGACCAGAGATGCTCCCAGCAGAAGATAAAGTCAGGCTGGGTTTGTGGCTAGGACAAGGCCTCACTTTGGGTTTTGCAGCTTCACTGCTCTGAAAACCTCCTCTGTTCCTGTTCTTACATGATCTCCCTGAAAATGAAAGGGCTTCTGTGCTCCGAGCAGTTTTGTTGTGTGTTTCTGGTGATCTTCATGTCTCACTTCCTGAAGGTTTGGTAAGCAGCATGTTCACAAACCACCAGCAGATTTGGTTCTTCAAGCTTTGTGTGTGAGAGAACATATAGTCTGTCATTTCACCCGCTCGTGTCAGTGAAACGAGGAATGTGTCTGCAGAGGTGGTGGGGGTTCACACCCCATCTAGTCCTTGACGTGTGGTTCTGATTGTCAGACTTATTGTTTGTGTGTGAACCAGAGTCTTCCATTCATCATGCTACCATTACTGATTAGGGCAGCTCTGAGTTATGGTGGGAACCAGAATCACTTCCTCCCTCATGTAGACCCGAGTTCCTGCTGATAACAAACTACTGCACACAGCTCTCGTGTGTGTATGTGCACGAACGTTTTGGCTGTTGCACAGGGAGAAAATGGTGTATTTAAAGCCTTGTTGCAATCAAAGCGAAGGAGGGGTTTTAATAGATTTATGAGACAGAAAGAACCCTTATATAAACCAGGAAATTCACATTAGGACCAAACTCCTCCCAGTGCCACTCAGTCCTCACATGGTCAAATCAAAGTCAGTTAAGGGTTTGATGCATTGTGTTTTTGTGTCCTGTCTATTGAAGGACTAAATAAAATATAGGCTTACTTTCTGAAATGTAGTAAATTAATAATTCTGAGTGTTGATGGAGACGGCCCTCACTTGTTGGGCAACAGAACAACCTGAAGCTTGTTATATTCGTGTTAACATTGATGATAAACACAATTTCAGTTAAACCAACAAACCAACCCACCAACTAACTTAAAGTGGAGTAGGCAGATCCTCAGCATTTATACCAGACCATCAGGTCCACTGCTTGTAATCAGCCTCTTCCTCACTGCTAGGGACCTTTTCCAAAAAGTCGAACACTGTGTTATCTTAATCCAAGTGCAGAATCCCTGGGTTTTAGTTCAAGAATACCAACCTTGATGTTAGAGCATGCACATGTGCAATGTAAATCCATCACAAATCTAGATTCATGATGGCAACCACAGGAAAAACAGTGTTTTTGACAGTGGTGGGATGTAACTAAGTAAAAGTACTTTGTTACTGTACTTACATACATTTTTCATGTATCTGTACTTCAGTAGAAATAATTGAGGACATTCAAATTTTACTCCACTACATTTTACACTTAAGTATCTGTACTTTCTACTGCACTACATTTCTATAATGCATTACAAGTTACCATACATTCACATTGCATTGTTTTGATTGGTTTGTTAGTTTGAAAAGAACCAATGGCGAGAGGGGAGTTGGTCCATTGAATCACTGCAAAGTGGGCAGGTAACGTTAGGCCCGTCTTCAAGAAGAACTGGGCCAATGACGTGTATTCTAGTATATACAAATAACGTCATTGAGCTGGGCACACCCGCAGCACCACTAACACATCCAAAATGGATTCCACCGCAGAGAGTCAGTCAGAAGATACACCCATGGCCTTATTGAAAGACTATTGAAAGATTATTGAAAGACTATTGAAATATTATTGAAAGACTATTGAAAGATTATTGAAAGACTATTGAAAGATT
>NC_056518.1:31162064-31165381 GCF_014905685.2 Nematolebias whitei | reverse complement strand
TATTGAAAGACTATTGAAAGATTATTGAAAGACTATTGAAAGATTATTGAAAGATTATTGAAAGACTATTCAGTACAGCAGGACAGATTTTCTCTCCCAAAAGAACCAGACTGGACTCAAAAAACTTTGAAAACCAACTTCTTCTGAACTTCAACAAGAAATTCTTGCTGCAATATTAAAATGTGTCAGTTCATGGGATGTTAGGAGACAAGAGATGTCTCCAAATGACTCGACACTCGGGTCCAAGTTTTGAAAATGGTGTCAGGAAGTTAAAATATTGTTCAATATTGACCCATTACAAGGCTGCATAGACAGTATTTTAGCTAGAGTTGATGACGAACTGGAGTTGAAATGATCAGTGCCTGTTCCTTTGTTTGGTCTAATGCTCCTTTTTTCAGGCAGACAACTGCTTTTAAAAATAAAGTATTAAAAGTTGCCATATGTATTACCTAATGCAGTGGTCTACAATATCATTAAGTGTGCCTTAAATGTGTTTACCTCAGTTAAAATGACACATTGGTTTTGCTTTGTGTTAAATAAAAACTATCAAAGATAAAATCGTTCCTCTTTCTTATTTTACTTAATGACATTTAACTCTGCAGGTCATCCCTGAAATTCTGACGCACAGAATCACAAGTACAAGTGTGAACGGTGTGACAAGGTAAACACAATAAAAACATGCATTGTTCATTAAAATGGCTCAACACTATTGAGGTATTACAGAAAATATACATATGGTACACACTTAAAGATATGTAGACCATTGCATTAGGTGATACATTCAGCAAGTATTTTTAATACTTCATTTTTAAAAGCAAGTACTTATTTACTTAAGTAAAAATGTTAACGTGGTACTTCTACTTTTACTAGAGTACATTTTTGTCTGTTTATTTGTACTTTTACTTAAGAACAGTGTTTAAGTACTTTCTCCATCACTGTTTTTTTAATACCAACTTCCTAGATAACCTGGCAGCTCAGCTTCTCTTTTTACCTGAGGATCTAAAGTCTTATTCAGTGACCCACAGTGTCCTGGTGTGACTGTATCAGAGTAATTACTCAGGCTCAGTGAAGTCTTTTGCTTTCGTTCTACTCAGATTCATCAGTGAGACCCTAACCATGAAGGTACAGCACCGTGCACGTGAACAAACAGGCTCACCCTCCTTCAAAACACCTTAGAGACAAACATTTTTATTGTTTCTTTCTAAAGCCCCATTAAACACGATGCTGATGCTTGGAAACCAAACTAAACGTTGTAGATCCAGGGAAGAACATGGACACAAATCTATTTGTCTTCATTAGTGCATTATACAGTTTAGCAGAGCTGTTCAACTAAACTGCTCAGGGGCCACAGTTACTGAAAGCCATGAGCTCAGGGACCGGACATCCAGCAGTTATTGGCATTAAGTTTGTTTTATGGTTTAAAATCCAGTTTTATTTCAAATGAACCCATTGGTGGGCCGAACTGAGCTCATCTACGGGCCTAATTTGGCCCCTGGGCCACCAGTTGAGTAGCCCTGGTTTAAAGACTTCTTTGCTTCAACATGTAAAAAAACATTTAACAGAATCCCCCTGATGGATGGAGAGAGGGCAGGAAATTCAACTTTATTAGTCTTTTTTTATTATTATTTAAAAAATGTTAACGCAGCAATTAGATCTAAAAATACAACTGAGACAAACAGACAAAAAAAAAAACATTTTATATATGAAATAAAAATAAAGACTTTCAGGCTCTCGGCTGATTGGATGAAGTGCAAATGAAGATAATATAGTTTTACTTGTTTCAACAAAATAATAAACATAAACATGTAAATCCAACCTAAAGTTTGTCACACAACTTATCTTTGTGGTCACTTCTGGTTTTATTTATATAAAAACAAATGTTTCAGTGATTATATCTGAACGATGTGAGCAGCGTTCCTTTCAAACTGCATGTCTTCTGAAACACTGAGGGTTTGGAGCATCTTAAAGAAAACAAAACATCCTCTCTGACTTCAACAGATGCAATTAGCAGCAGGGAGATTAAAAGTGATGCCAGTGCATGCATGTGTGACTCCACCCGGCCTTTCATCTTCCTGTTCTCACGCCTGTCACAACTTCCTGCTCCTTCCTGACTGGCCCCGCCCCCTGAGTGGCTGACAGCTCACCCTCCTGTCATCAGCACTGCGTACACTTCCTTCCATTTGATGGAGCTGAAGCCTTTAATCGGGCAGCACCATTACCAGCTTGTTTTACATTCTGCACTGACGCGTGTTTTTCTTCTGTGTGTGGGGGCTTTTATTGTGAAAGGCCGTTTGTGTTGTTTAGTGTGGTGAGTGAAAAGTAGAGGTTTGACATCTGTGGGGAACCAAGTTGTTGTACTGTCGGCAATCAGAGACACTATAATTAGCTGCAAACATATTGGTAGTGTCAAGCAATAAACTTTATTTATGATAATGTACTCTTCATTAAACAGTCTTTCATTTTTGTTTTGAAATACTTTAAATTGCCCTTTGACGGACTAATGACCTTTGAACCCCGATTACTGCCTGACATCAGCTAAAATCAAACATCCAGAGGCCGAGGTCTGCACACACAAAACACAACCTGCAGAAAGTCGTAAAGTCACGATGATCTCTCGACTCATCTGTGGATCCACATTGTGTTTTTTTTAAATATTCTCTTATAATATGAGATGCACACATTTCTTATATCAACATGATGAGTGATTCTTGTTAGAAAATCTTGTAAAAACATCTAAAAATGTGTCTCATGCTTGGCTGTAGGACATCCAAATCATCAGAGGGTTAACCATTGTTTGCCAGGGTTTCCTTTGTCATGGCAGCAGGAGGATTTGAACCCAGGAAATCAGACTTGACTCAAGGAGATAAAAAAATAAACTTTATTAAACTGAAAATACAAAAGCTGATGAGACTAGAACTTACAGAACTGAGGTAGGTCGGTGAGACACAGAGGAAACCAGACATGGCACGTAAAAATGCACAATACTCCACCGCTAGCGGAACACAGATGCAAGGAATATAAGACCCAATACTGATGAACATAATTACAAACACCTGGACTAATGACAAAGAGGAGCAGCTAAGTGTGGGCGGGGCAGGAGCGGTACTGAGGAAACTCGCTGATGACGATGAACAATACAAGAAACAGAACTCAAAGTAATCTTCAAACGTGCACAAGAACACAAACAAAAAAAATAAAATAAAATAAAAAATACACAGACACAATTTTTTAGGTTGCATGGAGTTAGCTTGTAGGTGAGATAGAGTTGGATTGTAGGTTGGATGGAGTTAGATTGTAGGTTGGATGGAGTTAGATTG
>NC_056518.1:31160418-31162054 GCF_014905685.2 Nematolebias whitei | reverse complement strand
AGACTGTAGGTTGGATGGAGTTAGACTGTAGGTTGGATGGAGTTAGATTGTAGGTTGGTAGAGGTAAGCTTGTAGGTTTGACAAGGTTAGCTTAGCTATAAGACAGACCCCGGTGTCTGTCTTATACATAAGAGCTGCACGAGCAGCATGGATTGTTTATTGAAAATAATCAAGCGAGACCTGAACCGAGCCTTTAGTCCCCCTCTGCAATCACTGAGCGGGCCAGGCCACCGGGAAATGTCAAAGGGCTCCCGATGGTCAGTCCGTCCCTCAGCACAATGCTCTGGTTGGTCGCCTTCCATCAATCAGCCAATCAAGTGTCGTGTACAATCTTATGTTGAAAACCCGTGAAAGAGTGAGTCTGTGAAAGTCGAACCGCGAAGTATCGAGGGACTACTGTATATCGGAAGTGTGTTCACATGATTTAGTGAATTTTATTGGTGAGGAGATGGTTTCTTGTTGTCATGAGAGCACTGTCGGATTTGACATTAGATAATAAAAATGTATAACTTTTGACATTTTTTAACTAAGAGACTAATATTATACCTTAAAGCAGCTTTGCTTTCTGCTCCGTCATGTGAGAAACTCACTTCATGACTCGACGAGGAGGTGAGTCTGGAGTTTGACTGAGTTGCACGTTTCTGACTGTTTGACACAGAAGTCTTGATGTTTCATTGTCTCCATGTGTGACCGCAGACTTGTTTGGACAGGTCGGGGCTTAATTGCAGGACCTTTGGTCCTCCTCTTCACTCTGCAGTCAGGTGGCCCTGCACTCCTTCATTAGCTCTGGTCCACCTCTGTTTACCTGCTGGTCCTGCTCCTATGCTCCTCTCATCACAAACGCAACATGAGCAGCTCCTTTAAACTTCAACACACACCCTCCTAACTCCACCTCCTCCTCTCCTAATCTGTCTAATGTGTGAGTAAATATTCAGATAGCTTTTGTTTTACCATCAAACAAGTCCAAACCATGGGAACCTGCTCATTAATTACCATGTGATTCATGGTTATGACTCTGTGTCTCGTCTCACCACCAGCCTGTCATTAGGACTTTCCCAGACGTTCCATCCCAGCCTCTCCCAGTTAACAGCTCCCCCACACCAGCAGCCAGGCCTGCTAAATCATCACCTTTACACCTAAACACAATATCAGCACCTTCTCCTACATGAGCTCCCATGATGCAAACTACACATCATCAAAGGTGCACTGTAATCCACATGCACTACCATGTGGAACTACTCAGGCTGAATAAAAACAATAAAATCATTAATTTACTTTATTTACCTGAAGGTTAACAATATACTTGCATGCCAACCAACAGAAACAGGTAAACATCTAAGCAGAGAGCTGGAAATAAAATTAAAGTTCATCTGTTGAAAGTCATGTGACCAAAGTGATTATGACTTCAGATCAGGCGAAGACCACAGTTGTTAAAACAAGCACATTGCTGGTTTGAAGTTTAGGGTTTGGTCAGCAGAGTATGTGCTGGACTCAATCTGGAAGATACAAGATGTCCAGATACAAGTCTGGATACAAGTTGTGAGTTGGTGAAGAACGAGCACATTGCAGGTCTAAACCTATGAAAAGTGCTGTGCTTCTGGTCCCAGTCAGCACCTGTTGACTGTTACACCTGTGC
>NC_056518.1:31155998-31160408 GCF_014905685.2 Nematolebias whitei | reverse complement strand
GTCAGCACCTGTTGACTGTTACACCTGTGCTTCTGGTCCCAGTCAGCTCCTGTTGACTGTTTTACCTGTGGTTTTTATCCTTATCAGCTCCTGTTGACTGTGCTAGCTGTGTTTTTGGTCAGTGTGCGATTGTTGACAGTTACACCTGTGCTTCTGGTCCCGGTCCACTCCTGTTGACTGTTACACCTGTGGTTTTTGTCCCAGTCAGCTCCTGTTGACTGTTACACCTGTGGTTTTTGTCCCAGTCAGCACCTGTTGACTGTTACACCTGTGGTTTTTGTTCCAGTCAGCACCTGTTGACTGTTACACCTGTGCTTCTGGTCCCTATCAGCACCTGTTGACTGTTACACCTGTGCTTCTGGTCCCTATCAGCACCTGTTGACTATGTTAGCTGTATTTATATTTGGGCAGCTGTGGCTGAGTGGTTAGAGCAGTCGTCCTCCAATGCAAGAGTTGGGGTTTCGATTCCACCAGCAGTCACATGCTGAAGTGTCCCTGGGCAAGACACTGAACCCCTCGTTGCCTCTGATGTGTGTCCCATCAGTGTATGAATGTGATCTAAAGCTCTGATTAGTCTCTTTAGAATAATTTGTTCAATTAGCTTTGTAGAGATCTAGTAAAGTGCTGTATGAATGAGTAAATGAGGCACAGATTGTGTTGTAAAGTGCTTTGAGTATCTTGATAAGATAGAAAGGTGCTGTGTAAGTACAGTCCATTTACCATTTTGGCCAGTGTGCACGTGTTGACTGCTTTAGCTTTGTTTTGTTTTTTTCCCAGTCAGCACCTGTTGACTGTGATACATGTAGGTTTGGTTCTTTGTGCCACTACTGACACTGATAATCATAACCTCCTGTCATGGAGCGTAAACAGACATTAAGTCTCCTCCTTCTCCAGACTGCATTTATGAGATTGAGCTGGGTGCAGATTACAGGTGGGGAGATCTTCTCTTGTCTGACTGAATGATAATAAGAAAAACCATCTCAGTTACACCATCTTTGTCCATTTAATTGATGTCTACAGCTCCCCCTGGTGGAAAAGTTCATAATAAATTCAAAGTTGCGTGGCGATATTACTTTTTCATGTTGTAGTAATTTTCCTCTAAACTTGTTTAGGCTCTGTGGTCAGTACATGATGGTGTGGTCCTACATAGAGGTCACAGGTCAGGTGGTCTTCAGTGTCTGACTGAACTTTTAGGCTGCAGACAAAAAGTCTCGTCTCTCTGGTGCCATATTTCTGTTTCCACCTGATTTATTGCAGATTTTTTGTCAAAGATGGATAAACAAAGAACAAGAGAAACACGAAGAAAGAAAAGTAACATTTCTTGAAATAATGCGTATTACCCATCGCCTTGCATGCTGAAGTTTTAAACAAAGGTTTTGTTTGATTTGTTTCATTATACCCTGCCTTTCATGGTAACGGAATAAAGATGTTTGTCTATGATCCACTGTGAAACACATTCTTCTTCTTCTACAAGCTTTGACCTCTTCGGGGTCTCCACAGTGAGCCATCCTCCTTCATCTCACTCTGTCCTCTGCATCCTCTGTCCTCTCTAACTCCATCCAGTTTGGCCTTAACTCTGTCTTTTTCCCAATGACTGCATTTCTGACATCCTACGAATAAACCCACTGTTCCTCCTCTCCACATGTCCAAACCATCTCATGTCATCAATACATATTTTTTTATCTCCAATGGATAAAGGACTCTCCTTCCTTAGTGACTGGCCTCTTGTACAACTAATCATACACCTTCTGCTTTGCCTTATCTACCTCTCTCTTTGCGCTACATTGCATCTCCTTATATTCACGTCTCCTTTCTTCAGTTCTCTCACTATCACATTTCTTCTTGGCTAACTTCTTTCTCTAAATAGCTTCCTGCACTTCACTATTCCACCACAAGGTTTCCTTATCATCTATTCTCTGTCCAGATGACACATCAAGGACCTTCCCACCAGTCTCTCTGTTGTTGCAGTAGTCCAGTTGTCTTAAAGCTCTTTCTTACCACCCAGAGCCTTTAACAGCTCCTGTCTGAACTCTTCACAACATTCTTCTTTCTTCAGCTTCCACAAATTTATCTTCTCTGATTTCACTTTTTTTCTTCTTTACAACAGTCGTCCTAATCTCATCCATCCGATGTTGTCTGGCCACGCTCTCCCTTGCAACAGCCTTTCAGTCCCCAATTTCCCTCAGATTTTTCTTTATATGCCAGTGAACTCCAGCCTCCACTCTTAAAAACATAAAATTTTAAAAAGTACAATGTAAATTTTTCATTTGATGCTTTTGTTTGCTCAGCACACACATCCTGTTTGACATCATGGCTCCCCCCTATAGGTTGCCTATCATTCAGGACAAGGTTCTGCATTACCTTTGAACTTCACACTAATAAATTACCTGATGGCACTTCTAGACAGACCTAGGCAGTTGCATGGCCTCAAGAGGCTGTTAAGGGCCTGAGAGACTGACCTGGGACCCCGAGTTTGTTAATCTGTGAATGATTAGCTTTTAGAAGATGTCCACTCAAGTGCGAGTCTGAGAGGTGGGAGAAGATTGTAACAGATTTGGGAGAGGACTTCATTGGCCTCAAGGTGATGAATTTCCATACCATATTTCACTCCACCCATTTGCAGATGATCACCTGAATTTACCTGTAGGGGGGAGACTAGTACACCTGTTTATCAGGACAAGGACTTGGGGGGCCAAGGTTTAGGATTGGAGGCCAAGGTTTAGGGTTACATTCAAGGTTTAGGGTTGGGGGTCAAGGTTTAGGGTTGGGGGCCAAGGTTTTGGTTTAGGAGTCAAGGTTTTGTGTTAGAGGTCAGTGTTTAGGGGTAGAGGTCAAGGACTATAGTTTTTTTGTTTTTTAGGAAGAAATATGTGTTCTGCATTCTAACACTTGAACCTTTATCAGTATAAACACTTACTGTTAATTTGCTTTTGTTTTATTTATTTATTTCAAAGGTCTTCAGAAGCAGCTGATAAGCTGTTCCTTCAACGGTTTCTCTTCATCACGTGACATCACTAAAACTAATACATTCGCCTGTTTTTGGCTTCTTGCCAAACCCCAGAGAAGAACCAACACAAAATACTTTTGCATGTTAACTGTTGTATTTCTGGACCTGAAAGACGACACTTGTAGTTCACACAGAAACAGTTAAGTTGCATCACTTCAGTCCAGCTAGAACATCACAGGGCTGTGGATCTGTGACCTCCAAACAACGAGGAGCTAAAATTGATGTCTGCGAGGCTTCCTTTGTTCTAATGGAAGCTGGGAGCTCAGGATCACAGAGCTCCAGCTGTTTGTGAAGTGCAGGTTTTACACGGCTTAAAACAAATCCAACATGAAACACGGGTCAACTGCAATACTGTCATCTCCAAACATAATGAACATTTTCCTGCTTCTGATGGGAGAAGTTCAAATGAGAACTTCCAACAACACAGGCCAGTCTGTCATCCACAAACAAGCAAAACACAAACAAACCCTGCCGCTGAATGACTCGACCTCCTCCCTGTTACACAACACTTTATACACAGTTTACAATGTACACACTGTTTTGTGTTTATATGGTGTTAACACAATGTTTACAGTTTACAAACTGTTTACTGTTACATACTGTTTACTGTTTACACACCGTTCGTTTATGTATTGTTTGGTATTTACAGTTTACATATTGTTTATATATTGTTACTGTTTACTGTTTACACACTGTTTATTGTTTATATACTGTTTACATACTGTTTGTTTATGTATTGTTTGGTGTTTACTGTCTACACACTATTGTTTCTGTACAATTTACTGTTTATGTACGATTTACCTTTTACACGTTTAGTTTACATACGATTTACTCTTTACATACTGTTCATTTATTGTTTGATGTTTACTGTTTTTATAGATTTTACTGTTTATGTATGATTTACCTTGCACACAATGTTTACAGTTTACAAATTGTTTACTGTTTACACACCATGTGTTTATGCATTGTTTGGTATTTACCATTTACATATTGTTTATATATTGTTACTGCTTACATGCTATTGTCTCTGTACAATTTACTGTTTATATAGAGATTACCTTTTACACAATGTTTACAGCTTACTGTTTACTGTTTACACACTGTTCATTTATTGTTTGATGTTTACTGTTTACACACAGTTTATTGTTTTTATACATTTTACTCTAAGTACAGTTGACCTTTTACACAATGTTTACAGTTTACAAACTTTTTATTGTTTACATACATTTTACTGTTTACACACCATTTATTTATGTATTGTTTGGTATTTACAGATTACATATTGTTTATTTATTGTTACTGTTTACAGTTTACACTGTTTATTATTTACATACTGTTTACACACGGTCATTTTTATATATTTTACTGTTTATGTACAGTTTACCTTTTACACAATGTTTACA
>NC_056518.1:31147244-31155988 GCF_014905685.2 Nematolebias whitei | reverse complement strand
TATATTTTACTGTTTATGTACAGTTTACCTTTTACACAATGTTTACAGTTTACAAACTGTTTACACACCATTTATTTATGTATTGTTTGGTATTTTCCATTTACATATTGTTCTATATTATTACTGTTTACACACTGTTTATTGTTTACATGTTGTTTATACACTGCATTTATTGTTTGATGTTTACTGTTTACACACTGTTTATTGTTTACATGTTGTTTACACACTGCATTTATTGTTTGATGTTTACTGTTTACACACTGTTTATTGTTTACATGTTGTTTACACACTGCATTTATTGTTTGATGTTTACTGTTTACACACTGTTTATTGTTTATATACATTTTACTGTTTATGTACAGTTTACCTTTTACACAATGTTTACATACTATTTACTGTTTACACACAGTTTACTGTTTACTTACTCTATTCTGTTTTGTTTACTGTTTACACAGTTTATTGTTTATATAATGTTTCCTGTTTGGTGAAGATTCTCAGTCATCCAGGTCACGATCAATAAAAAAAAAAAAGGTTAAAACAAAAACTGTTTCTGTTCTGAAGCTGAAGACGTTTCACCTCCCAACCGGGAGGCTTTATTAATTCTCAAATGTCATCATGTCCTGAAGGAGTTTCTCATGATTCCACCTGTCTGGTGTTCTGACTGACTGACTGACTGACTGACTGAAACACACACACAGGCCTCTGTGAATCTGCAGATTGAGCTGTGTGTGAGACACAGATGCTTCTGGAAGCTGATTCCACTGTTTATTCTTCAGGCTTTCTGAAGACGTGCTCAGTTGTTGTATGGAAAGGTCAAAGGTCATGGGTTGAGCAGGGGGAGGGTTCAGTTTGTGGAGGTTGTTTTCACAGTTGTTCTTCTTCTGCCAACTGTTTTCTGCCTATTTTTCCTCCTGCTGATGAATGTTGAGGCAGTGACGTGACAGAGTTTGTTAAAACTCTCTTCCAACAAGAAACATTCAGGTTAAATATTTTAGAAGGAACTCCTCCCTGAGGATCTGATCCTTTGAGCTGGGACTGCTCCTCCAGGGCCAGAGGTTCAAAACCTGGTCTGTCTCCTTTCCAAATGTTCCTCAGAAGCCTGAGCAGAAATAACCCTCCTGTTCCTTTAAACATTCTTCTTCTTGCCGCTTTGAGTAAACCAAGATCTGCTTCAGCTCTTCTCACAGATCTGGATTTGTTTTTATGTTTTCTCCAGTGGTCCTTGTTTTCAGATCCAGTCTCACCTGCCTGCCGTCTGTAATCATCTCACCTGTCCTGTGTTCAACAATCACAATCCCAGGTCTGACTTTGGTTCCTTTCAACCTCTACCTCTTGAAGGTGAGGTCCTCTGCATTCCTTCCAGCTCCTGGAACATTTCCAGTCTAGGTCAGGAGGTTCTGACACAAACTGAGCAGCCTGGACGGGTCATGCTTCTTTTTACGACTCGTTAAACCTCCTTGAGACCAACCATAAGTTCTTCCTGATGGGTTCTCTGAAGGATTCCAGCAGAGACGTTTCAGAAGGTTTCTGGGACTGATGAGACCTTAAGTCTTCATCCTTCAGCTCCATGGCCTCCATCACCGCTGGTGTCCAATGGTGGATCCACTGGTTGCCAGGACAACAGGTACCAACGCCCTCCGACCACAACTTCTTTAGTTGTAACTGCAGGAAAGCCTTGCTCGAGGGTTCCAGGGCTCAGAACTACGTTTCTGCTCTTGACCTTTAAAAACGTTTTATTTTAAAGAACCCTATAGTCTGTCAGTAGCTCAAACACTGTTGAACACTGAAACCTGTTCAACCTCCAACTCTGCTCTGGTACTTCTATCTGCAGGTCCTCAGTTTGACCCAGAACGCTGGGGTCAAATGTCAAACTTGTTGAACTCTCTCTCTCTCTCTCTTTTGCTCCTTCAGAATGTAGGTCCTGCTTCTTTTGGAGCAGGGTCAGCCACATGGATCGTCTGTTGTGAGATGTCTTCATATCCTGCTGGATCATATCCATCCACCTGTTCTGCCGTTCCCTGCTTCGTTGACTGAAAACTTCTGCGTTTAACAGCCTTTTGACCTTGTTGTCATCTTCCATTCGCCGCACCATCTCATTCTTGATTCCTTTGTCTTATCCGTGATGCGCGCCACGCCAAGTGTTTTTCTGATATCGTCATTTCGCCGTCTATCCTTGAGGGATACTCCAAGAATCCCATGTAGCATTCGTAGTCCTGTTCTTTCCAGGAGTTCCTCTTCTCCGTTCTCTTTAAGTCTATACCTCAGCTCCACAAAGCAAGACTGGGTGCACCATCATCTTGTACACTTTCCCTTTAATATGAATCGGCATCCTTTTGGCACAAAGCACTCCTGTCAGCTCCTTCCATTTTTACCACGCCGCACCTATTCTGCGTTGAACGTCTTCTTCACAGCTCCCTTTGACATTAATCAATGCCAAAAGAAGAATGTCAAACTTGTTGAATTGGAGCTACGAAAAAAAAGGACAAATCTAAAAGAACACGTATATCATTGTTATTTTAGGAACCCAAACCTGCTGTAGATTAACGCAAACTAGAGTTTTAAACGAAGACAACCATATCAATCATCTTCTTACGAATTGATTTTACTGACGCGCCTGATTCTGTCTTAGAGCAGAGATCCAGCTGGGTCAACCTCTGGCTCTACATGTCAGGCTGAAGAACGACTTGGCTCGTCTCTGACCCGGCCCAACAGCTCTGAGTTATCAAAAGAACCCAAGAATCATTTGCTCCAGCACATGTCAGAACCAGGAAAAGACTTCAAAGTGAAATGACAAATGAAATAAAGGAACGTGAACTTTTCTCCCGCGGTCTGGGTGGTAAAAGTGACGGCCCTCCACCCTCTCAACGAGTCTACAAGACGTCCACTCGTTCAGTAAAAAGACTAATAACGTCCCCAGTGATGTTATGATCGTTAACGCCGCGGCTTCGCACGCTTTGATTTCACTTTAACGAGTGTTTAACGAGGCTAACGGAGAGAGTGAGGTCTGCATGTTCAGCTAATAAACGCTGACGTCACCGAGAAAGAGTTCACAACAACGTCGTGCGCTTCAGGAGCGGGTGTGAGCAGGTTGGGTTCCTCCTGCGCTGACCTTTGACCCCATTTCTACTCCTTCAATCAACATATTCTTAGTTTCTTGTCTCTCTTTTTCTCATTTAACGTATTTATTTAACTTTAATTTGTTTATTTTTGTAAATGTTTTACAGTCCCTCCGCAGAGTTTGAGCCGTTTTAGCTGTTCATAAATCCAAACGTTCGGCTCATTTAGCATATGGCTACTGGGACTTTTAGTTTTTGTAACTTTAGTAAAAAAAAAATTAAAAATAAATTCCACATAAAGATCTATAATTTTTCTTCTTCTTTTGGCTGCTCCCATCTTCAGGGGTCACCACGGTGAACTAACTCACACGAAGACTTGGAAATTGTTTTTATGCTGGATGTCCTTCCATCCTGACACGACAGACCACCGAGCTACCACAGCCCTCTGTGTGGAGCAGAGCTGCTATCTGGGGAGCCCGGGTCTGACCTGGTCGAGTGGGGCAAACGAGGACGGAGCAGGTATGGGTGTTTCACCTTTCCCACCCACATTTTGATGCTGTCGGTCCAGGGAGTTGAACCAGCGACCTTCCGATCACAGGCCCACCTTCTCTAGCCTCTGCACCACCACTCCCTCTTCAACAAACACCTCATATATTAGCCTTTTGTTACTTAGTTACTTAGCTCTTGGCTACCTTTGACTATTTATAGCTCTTGGTTAGCCTTTTGCTACTTTTGGCTAGCCTTTTGCTACTTTTAACTTAACCTTTACCCTCTGAATTCTCTCTGCAGTTTTTCAGAATATGTAAATTTAGTTTTATGGAAAAAATGAAGCTAGAGTTTAATTTAGTGAAGTTTGAAGCTGATGTTCAGCTGATGTTCAGCTGAGGTCAGAGGTCAGAGCTGCTACATGTGAGCTCTCACTGCAGTCACTAACTGGATGTTCTGCCTGTTCCATTGTCTTCAAATGTCTTTAAAGGGACATTTCCACACACGATGTGACCACATCGGCCTGTAAAAGTCAGCAGTGATTCCCGTTTCATTTATTTATTTTTAATTTTATTTTTTGTGGCTTTACTTGTTTCTGATTAATTGAATGTTTTCGTGTGGTTAGTTCTGAGTGGCACTAAAATCTCCAGAAGTTTAGTTTTTATCTGTTTGCCAAGAAATGATGTCGTCAGTCTGAAACCGTTGGGGTGGCACATGGAGACTTTCCCATCTGTGTTTCCCATGATGCAACACTGCTAATAAAACTTTGATGCTGAAGATATTTTACTGACGCTGGTTTAAATCAGACGGCGTGTGCTCAGTCACTTGGCAGTCTCAGGGCTGATTTTATTAACCTTTGTTTAACCAGGCAATCCCCATTGAGATCACCGATCTCTTTAGCAAGGGAGGCCTGGGCTTGAAGGCAGACTAACATGCATGTTTTTGATCTGTACCTGGAGAAAACCCACGCAAGCACAAGAAGAACATGCAAACTCCACACAGAAAGACCCGGGTCCAACCGGGGATTGAACCCAGGACCATCTTGCTGTGAAGCAACAGTGCTAACCAATGAGCCGCCGTGCTGCCACGATGGGACGTTTTATCATAAAAATGTAAATCTGAAACTAATTTTTCCTAAACAAGACCTGCTTTACTCATTAACCTGCGCTAACTGCTAACTAGTTCAAACCAGCCTGATCAAATATCCGACAGGTTTTAATAACTAATGAGCTTCTATGGTCACCAGAGTCTCAAATTTAAGGTCTGACATAAAAAAAAAATGCTTAAATTTAATTTGAAATGTAGTGATGAGTTAAACCTCCATCTCAAACTGGGAGCTGATTTATCATAAACAAAAAAACAAACAAAAAATAAGTAAATAAGTAAATAAATATAAAAGAGAGTTTGTTTGTAAGTCAGTAAGTAAGTCAATAAGTTAAACAAGTAAGTAAATTAATACATAAATATGTAAGTTAGTAAGTAAGTAAATAAATAAGTCACTAAAGTAAATAATAAATTTTGTCAATAAGTAAATACACAAGTAAATAAATATGTAAATAAGTCACTAAGTAAGTTAATAAGAACATTTGTAAATAAGTAAATAAATACATACTTAAATCAATAAATAAGTAAATAAGTACTTTAATAAATAAATACGCAAGTTAGTAAGTCAGTAAGTAAATAAGTAAATAAATATATAAAAAAAAATATGTAAGTAAGTCAGTACTTTAAGTACCGTACTGTACGTAAACAAATAAATATGTAAGTCAATAAATCAGTAAATAAGTCACTAAGTAAATAAGAAAATTAGTAAATATTGTAAATAAATACGTAAGTCAGTAAGTAAATCAGCAAGTAAGTCAGTAAATAAGTAAATACATAAGTTAGTAAATAAATAAATAAACATAGGTAAGTCGGTATGTAAATAAACAAACAAACAAATAAATAGATAAGTGAGTGAACGAATGAATAACAAACAAGCAAACACTCCAAGTCATAATCTGCCTGTTCTGCTAAAACTGACCTGGAACTGACAACAAATTTAGTCTGAGAGAGAAACACACATTGATTTGATTCAGAACCTTCAGGTTCTGTTTGTCGGTCAGAACCTTCAGAACATGGTTCTGTTTTGTTGGAGTCTGTTTTCAGTTGAAGGTTTGACTTCAGCGTTTGAAAGCAAGGACATGCTGTCCTCTAGTGTCTCCTTCAGGACAGTACATCATGACGGACCCAGTTCAAAAACAGATGAAATGACCCAAACTGTGGTTCTGGTGACGTCACTAAACTGGGTCAGATGTTGGAGTGGAACTGGAGACGAGGACAGCTGCTCCTGAGGACCGAGAAAATACGTTTTATTTTGAAAATCTACTCAAATGAGAAGTTCCAGCGCCTCAATTGTAGAGAATTTCTGAGTTTAACACATTATTTTTATTTTAAGAAGATTCAACAGGTTTCAAACAGGACAGAAGATAAATAAAAAAAAAATAGATGAAACTTTTGGATATTTTAAACAGGTTTTCTGCTGTTTGTTGTATTTTTTAACAGAATTAATTCATAATGAATAAAGTGATGAGCTAAAGAGCAGGGCAGGGTCCAAAGCGTGTCGGTCTGAAAACAACTCAAAGGTTACGTGTGTGTGTGTGTGTGTGTGTGTGTGTGTGTGTGTGTGTGTGTGTGTGTGTGTGTGTGTGTGTGTGTCACCAAAACTTTGGTGTTTTTCTCTGATTTTAATCAACAGCACAATCTGGTGTTTAAAGTTTATTATTCTGATGTTTATTTTTTTGATCAGAATAAATCCTCCAGAAGACAAAACTCTTGGAAAGGAAGTGTTTGATAAATGAGTGCTGCTCGTTCGTTAACGGTCTTATATTCAGTTTATCTTCCCCCCCGAGCTTCATGAAGCTCTGCTCAGGTTTCAGGTTCTTCTTGTTTCAAAGTAAAATGTTCTGCAGATTTAAGGTTTAAATTAAAAGACTTGACATCCCTGACAGGGCTGAAGAGTCTGAGCTCAGACTGAAGATCAACCACACCTCTGATAAAAAGTCTAATTTTATCAAAATAAAATGAATTTTTTGGTGTTTGTGAAGCCCTAAACCTGCAGTCAAATGAAAGAATTAAAAGTCTTTGGCAGAAATCTTCATGCGGCTGCTTTAAAGCCAACAGGATTTCAGAAGAAACACGATTAAAACTGAGCAAACACTCCTGTCAGGTTCCTGCTCGGCACTAATGAAAACTCTGTTTACTCGAATTACTCAAACTAAACGTTTTTCAGACTTTAAATCAGAAGATGAAGACCTGCAGCTCCTGAGAGAAGAAAGTTCTCCATCACTGGAAATCTTCTGAGCTGTGGAAAACTGAAAGAGTCTAAAGTCCTCTGTTTTAGACAAACTTCAGTTACAACTTTTCTCTGCTGCTTCACTTGATGTTTACTACTTCTTCTTTCTTCTTCTTCTTCTTCAGGTTTCACCACACGAGTCATCCTCTATCTCAATCTGTCCTCTCTAACTGCATCCCTATAGCTTCTCTGTCTTTTTCCTGGCAGCTGCGTTTCTAACATCTTTCTACCAGTATACCCACTGTCCCTCCTCTGGACATGCGCACACCATCTCAGTCTGGTCTCTAACTTTATCTCCCAGTTGTTCAACCTGTGCTGTACCTCTGATGATCTCATTCCTAATCTTATCCGTCCTTGTCACTCTCAAGAACCTCAACATCTTCGTTTCTGCCACTTCCAGTTCTGTCTCTTGTCTTTTGTTCATGTCTCTGTCTCCAGACCATACAGCGTAACTGGTCTCACCACTGTCTTGTAAACTTTTCCTTTTCCTCTTTTGTCGCAAATCACTACTGAAACATTTCTCCATCCATTCCATCTTGCCTGGACTTTCTTTTTCACCTCTTTACCACATTTTCCCCTGGACAGTGAACCCCATGTACTTGAAGTCCTGCACCTTTGTGACCTCTGCTCCTTGTAGCCTCAATGTTCCATCTCCTCCCTCTCATTCACACACATGTACTCCGTCTTACTATGGCTGACTTTCATTCCTCTTCTTTCAAGTGCATATCGTCACCTCTCCAAGTTCTCTCTACCACCTGTTCCCTGTTCTCACCACAGATCACAATGTCATCTGCAAACATCATAGTCCACGGGATTTCCTGCCTGACCTCATCAGTTAGTCAGAGCAAACAAGAAGGGGCTCAGAGCCGATCCTTGATGAACTCCTGCCTCCACCTTGAAGCTATATGTCATTCCTACAGCACATCTCCTACTGTCCTCATACATGTCCTGTGTTAGTATAACATCTGCATATGCTTTTTCCAAATCTACGAAGAAACTATGGAGTTCGTTTTGACCCTCTTTGTACTTCTACATCAGCATTCTCAAAGCAAATTTGGCATCTGTGGTGTTCTTTCTCAGCATGAAACCATACTGTTGCTCATAAATATTCGCCTCTCATCTAATTCTAGCTTCCACAACTCTCTCCCAGATCTTCTTTGTGTGACTCCAACCTAATTTCCCTGTAGTTGCTACAACTCTGTACATAACCCTTGTTCTTAAATATGCCCATCAACACACTGGTGCTCCATTCCTCAGGTGTTTTCTCCTCAGGCTTGAGTCAAAAATCTCCTTCCATCTCTCCAAGACATTTCCAAACTTCCACTGTTACATCATCAGGTCCTACTGCTTTCCCCTTGTTTTTTTAGAGCTTTCAAAACTTCACTCTCACTAATCTTTCCCACTTCCTGGTCCACAGTTTCTATGACCTCTACTCTTCTTTCTCTTTCATTCTCTTCATTCATTAGCTTCACAAAATACTCGTTCCAGCTTCCCATCACACTCTCCTCACTTGTTAGAACATTACCATTCCTATCTTTAATAAGCCTAACCTGCTGCACATCCTTTCTAGCCTGATCCCTTGGTCTCGCCAATTGGTACGAGTCCTTCTCACCCTCTTTAGTGTCCAGCCTCCCATACAACTCATCATACGCCTTCCACTTTGCCTTAGCTACCTCCCTTTTTGCTCTACATTGCATCTCCATATCTGCCTGGGCACTTACATAGCAGCTTATTGCTCCACCTTGTTCAGGTGTGATGGATTAAATGCAGAGAACAAATTTTATCATTGTCTGGAAACATACAATGATGACAACACCTAGTACTCACTCACTCACTCACTCACTCACTCACTCACTCACTCACTCACT
>NC_056518.1:31143132-31147234 GCF_014905685.2 Nematolebias whitei | reverse complement strand
CACTCACTCACTCACTCACTCACTCACTCACTCACTCACTCACTCACATTTCTATTCCTGTCTCCTCTCTTCAGTCCTTTCACTGTTATATTCTTGACTAACCTCTTCCTCTGAATAACGTCCTGCACTTCACTATTCCTCCAACAGGTTTCCTTATCATCTCTTCTCTGTCCAGATGACGCACCAAGGACCTTCCTACCCGTCTCTCTAATTACAGTTGCTGTAGTAGACCAGTCATCTGGAAGCTCTTTCTTATCACCCAGAGCCTTTAATAGCTCCTCTCAGCGTTGGTCTTCTTCTCTGATTTTACCCTTTTTCTCTTCACAACAATGTCCATTCTACACACAACCATCCGATGCCGTCTGGCCACACTCTCCCCTGTCACAGCCTTATAGTCACCAATCTCACTCATGTTTCCTCTTCTAGACAGAATATAGTCTACTTGCGTACTCCTTCCTCCACTCTTACAGGTCACTCTATGTTCCTCTTAGCAAAATCCACCACCATCTGCCCTTCCTGGTTTCTTCCCTTGATACCAAACCTGTCCATCACTTCCTCATCTCCTCTGTTTCCTTCACAAACATGTCCATTCAGGTCTGCTCCAATCACCATTCACTCCTCCCTGAGAATATTCTCTATCACTTCATCCAGATCCTTCTAAACATGATCTTTCTACTCTATGTCCCATCCAACCTGTGGAGCGTAACCATTGACATTTAACAACTCTTATTTTTTACTTAATGAACACAAAACAGACTCTTGTTTCAGCCAATTCACACTCAGCTGCAAACTGCCTCAATGCATGCTGAAGGTCTTGGCCTGAAAACGCCAACAGAATCACATTGTCCACATAAAGCAGAGATGAGACCCTGAGGTTCCCAAACTAGACACCCTCCTCTCCATAATTGCTCCTTGAGATCCTGTCTATGAACACCACAAGCAGAATCGAAGATGGAGAGCCCTGGGAACAAGCTCGACTTTATGCCAAGAATGCAGACACAGCTTCTGCTTTGGTTCTATAGGATACAGATATCCCTTAAAAGCAACCCAGGCAGTCCATACTCCCTCAGCGCCTCCCACAGAATGACTCAAGGAACATGGTAATAAGCCTTCTTCATGGCCATAAAACACATGTAGACTGTAGAGACAAGATTCCATGGCCCCTTTAGCAACACTGCAAGGGTGAATATCTGGTCCACAGTTCCACAACCAGAACAAAAGCCACACTGTTCTTCCTATGTCCAAGCACCCTATAGTTGGACATTGTTTTCATTATGGACAACCAATGCCTAGCACAGAAGTCGAATAAGCGAACACCATTCATGGTCTGTTTCTTCTCAATCACCCCCTTCCAGATAACTCCGTCATTGCCCACATAGACATTGAAGTCACCCAGTAGAAGGAGGGAATCCCCAGATGGCATCCCTTCCAGGACACCATCCAGAGATGAGAAAGGTGGGGTAATCTGAACTGTTTGATGCATAAGCAGAAACAACAGTCAGAACCTTCCCTCCTGTGGTTCAGAGTCACAGAGATGCAGCGCTCTTGTTCACCAGAGAAAACTCCCACACCAAGGTATTCAGCTGGGGGTGTGTGAGTGTCCCCACATCCGCCCAATGCTTCTTTGCTTGAGCAACTCCAGAGTAGGATAGAGTCTAGCCTCTCTCCAGAGTTGTGTTCCAGAGCCCAAGCTGTGTGTACAGGTGAATCAACTGTATTTAATTGGTACTGCTCAGACTCGCACACAAGCTCCAGCTCCTTCACCAGTGAGGTGATGTTCCATGTCGGTGAAGATTCTCAGTCATCCAGGACATGATGAGTTCAAAAAACGTTCAATACAAAAACAACTGGACTTTATTTGTAACAGAAGACGTTTCGCTCCTCATCCGAGGAGCTTACTCAATTGGTGTTCTCAATTGATGTTCCATGTCACAAGAGCTAGTCTATGCTACCAGGAATGCATGGCCAGGGACCCTCCCTCTAATGCTGCCCAACATCTATAGCACCCGACCATGACAGTCTTACCTGCAGATGGTGGGATGTTTCAATCTTTACTTAAACAATTAATTTACATATTTAATGTAATTCCAAACAAGCATATTTCCAAATAAAATGAAGAGTGCAAAGGTAATCCCAGTGTATATATCGAGGGACGGACATTATTTTACAAATTATAGACCAACGTCCCTACTTTCACAATTCTCTAAAATCCAGGAAGAACATTAGGTGGGCAGGTTGGATAATTTTATTGAGAAGCATCAGCTGCTGACAGACAGCCAATGTAGATTTAGAGCAAACCGATCAACAATTACAGCATTGAAAAACTTAACTGAATAAATAACTAGTTGTATGGATAAGAAAAAGGATGCTTTAGGAGTATTGATCAATTTAAAGAAAGCTTTTCATACTATAGATTTTTATATACTGCTCTATAACATGGAAAGGTATGGAATTACAGGGGTGGGATGGAATTGGTTAAAGAACTACATTAATAATAGGCAACAGTTTGCGCAGTTAGGTGATTACAGACCAAAATGTTTAGACATCATTTGTGGGGTGCCACAGGGGTCAGTGCTTGGACTAAAATTGTTTATTATGTACATAAATAAAATTTGTAAAGTAGCTGGATTTCTGAAATGGATTATATTTGCAGATGATACTCACTTTGTTCTGGACACAATTTACAAAATCTCATGGATATAATAATATAATTAAAAACAAAATGAAAATATGGTTTGATGGCAACAAAACATTGAATTTAAATTAAACTAAATTCATGATATTTGGCAAAATGGACATAGAAGTCCAACTCATAATAGATAATGAAATATTGAGCGTACATGAAGCTATTGGCTTCTTCTTTCAGCTTTTCTGTCTTCAGGGTTGCCACAGTGGGACATCCTCCTCCATCTCACTCTGTCCTCTGTGTCCTCTCTAACTGCGTCTTTGTCTTTTTCCTGGCAGCTGCATTTTTAACATCCTTCTACTAATATACCCACTGTGCCTCCTCTGGGCATGTCCAAACCACTGTCCCACCTCAGGACATGTCCAAATCATCTCAGTCTGGCCTCTCTAACTTTATCCTAGGAGTAACCTAATTTTATCATCTTCAAATTAAATGCTAATCCTAGAGGTTCACATACTTTTGCCACTCACAAGTATGTACTTTTGGCTCATTTCCCTATATAAATAAATGGTCCAATATAATATTTTTGCCTCATTTGTTTAACTGAGTTCTCTTTATCTACTTTTAGGACTTGTGTGAAAATCTAATGTTTTGGGTCATATTTATGAAGAAATATAGAAAATTCTAAAGACTTCACAAACTTTCAAGTACCACTAAGCATGTGATTCATCCTACTCTTTTTCAAACATGTTATTTGATTATCATGTTGTTATGAATATTTTGTCTGATTTATTACGTTTGAAATAAAAAAACAATAAACACGATGCTGTTTGTTTTTTATTTAACAAACATGACTCTTTTTAAGATGCGATGGAGTGAGATCCAACGTTAAAACAGGGCCACGTTTTGTTATAAAACCCAGAGAGGAGAGACACTGTGTGTCTGCAGTGATGGACAGGTGGACAGACGAGGCCCAGCAGGACTCCTTATGAAACATGTTGCAGATGTAAGGGTAGGGAGCAGGTGGAAGAGAGACTGGAGAGGTCCAAGTCAGAAGTGACTGAGTGAGACGTCAACAGGAGGGAGACGGGGACTGAAGGTGGATGAGTTTTGGTTCCTGAGGTCATGCAGCGGTCATCTGGGGTCAGTCTGTTCAGGTGCTACTCAGTCAGGGGTCAAGTGTGTGTGTGTGTGTGTGGGGGGGGGGGAATCAGGCAGGGGTCAGCCAGGGTAATCCATCCAAAGCATTAATCAGAACGTTGAAGCATAAAGCAGCAGGTGTGGAGGATGGAGGATGTGTCGAACTCCATCATCCGACAGGTTTTTCATCATTAGTGTGTTTCTTCATCAACAGAATGGTTATTCATCATCAGGACGGTTCTCCATCATTAGAGCAGTTCCCCATCTTTAGAATGGTTCTCCATCATTAGAGCAGTTCCCCATCTTTAGAATGGTTCTCCATCATTAGAGCAGTTC
>NC_056518.1:31140165-31143122 GCF_014905685.2 Nematolebias whitei | reverse complement strand
GAGCAGTTCCCCATCTTTAGAATGGTTCTCCATCATTAGAGCAGTTCTCCATCATATAAATGATTCTTCATCCTTAAAACAGTTCTCCATCCTTAAAACAGTTCTCCATCTTTAGAATGGTTCTCCATCATTAAAGCGGTTCTTAACCTCACCTTTAGAATGATTCTCCATCTTTAGAACGGTTCTCCATCATCTGACTGGTTCTACATCATCAGGATGGTTCTGCATCAAACCAGTTCTCGATCATCAGGATGATTCTTCATCATTAGAACAATTCTCCATCAATAAAGCAGTGCTACATCATCAAGATGATTCTCCGTCTTTAGAATGTTTCTCCATCATTAGAGTGATTCTCCATGTTTAAATGGTTCTCCATCAGGACAGTTCTCCATCATATGAATGATTCTTCATCCTTAGAACAGTTCTCCATCATTAAAACAGTTCTCCATCATCAGAATGATTCTCCATCATCAGACCAGTTCTCCAT
This sequence comes from Nematolebias whitei, assembly GCF_014905685.2. Lineage (NCBI taxonomy): Eukaryota > Metazoa > Chordata > Actinopteri > Cyprinodontiformes > Rivulidae > Nematolebias > Nematolebias whitei. Next base: position 31,142,635 of record NC_056518.1, on the reverse strand, counting down.
CTTTGGAATGGTTCTCCGTCCATCAGCAGAACCCACTGAAGCTCTTCACTGTTCTGTACAGAGAACATTTAAATGATCTACATTACATTCCCTGTAACGTCACATCATTTCAGCTTCTGGGGCCTCAACACGCACGTGCACCACGTTCCATGCACGTCGGGATGTGTCAAAATGAACGTTGCGTGAAATTGTGTGTAAACATCTGCACCTTTTTGACGTGCGTGAGAACTGAAGCTGACCTGAACACAGAAACATGACTCCGTTTGGTTTTTGGGTCTTTATGGTTTGAATCCGAACAGGAAACTGGACCAACTGGAAACATGATCAGATGTTTCAGATGCTTCTGATCAGGGATTCAGAGCACTGGAGACTGGAACGTTTCTTCTGTTTGTGTCACGTGCAGATCTAAACAGAGTGTCAGGAACACTTCATGAGAAGAAACCTGTCGGATCAGTGAATGAATTCAGAAACCGGGATTCCTCAGGTCCACGTGCTGCAGACCTTCACATGTCCACGCATAGCTGCGTAAAGTTGCGTGACTGTGGAGCGATGCTGCTGGAGGACATCACCAGCTGTTTTCAGGGATCACACTGACCAACACTGATCAGTTCTTCTTGAATTGGGCCGCGGCTGCTGGATACATGCCCCGCCCACCAGCTGACAGGACAATCAGGTCTCATTCTGGGTTTGTTCTATCCCGCCCACAGGGGGGCGTGTCAAATGACGTCACTGAGTGGGCGGAACCTTCAACGGGGCTCGGAGCTAGAGCGAGCATCAGCGTCAGACCCCGACTGAAGTTCTGGGAGGACTAAACATGTGTGTGCCCCCACAGACCCCCCAGAGGACAGGACCCCCCGAAGTCCGGGACCTGCGGCTGATCTTAGAGGGACACCAAGACAGGTGGGTCACGCTTTCTGGCTCCTTCATGACTCCATGCAAGACTCCGAGTCCGACTGCAGGTCTGAGGCTGTGGTCGGGACCCAGGTGCAGACAGGTGGACTTAATTAGCTCATTATGCGTCTTTTTGTCACGTGACTCCAGCTCTGAACCCAAAGTGTGGTTCCGAGTCACCTGCTGAGGTTCGGTTCTGTTGTAAAACTAAAGTTCAGGTCGCGGCCGTTTTCTCTAAAAACATAAAACCTTGAGCTCACTTCAGATTTGTTTTATTTCTCTGCAGGAGAAACGAAAGACACGAAGAGGAAAGCTGGTTTTGGACCGGAACCAGAACCAGAACCTCCTCTCTCAACAGTGAAAAACCGGTCCACCTGTTTAAAAAGGGACAACATTTTTTATTTTGGGTTTAATTCAAACTTGTGAATCACCTGCGCGTGTCTGAGCAGTCTGCAGCTCCACAGGCTGTGCGCGCGCGCGCGTCTGTTTTCCAGTTAACTTGTTCAGCTCAGTTTTGATTTTTAACCATAGAGCTCATATTCAGAAATAAATACTTTTTAAATTCCATTCATCCACTATCCGCATAATAATTTTAATAATTATTAAATTAATATAACAACAACAAAAATGTTAATTATTTTAATATAATATTGATAAATAATTGATGATGATGATAATTATTATATAATTATTATTATATAATAATAGTAATTTTATATATATATATATATATATATATATATATATATATATATAAAATTATTATGCATATGCCTCTCAGTGAGAAGGTTGCTGGATCAAATCCCGGCTGGGGGCCTTTCTGGGTGGAGTCTGCATGGTTTCTTCATGCATGTGTGGGTTTTCTCCAGATATTCCAGTTTCCTCCCACAGACCAAAAACATGCATGGATGATTGGTGACTCTAAATTGTCCCTAGGTGAGAGAGAGAGAATGATTGTTTTTCTCTGTGTCTCTGTGATGGACTGGAGACATGTCCAGGGTGTCCACCGCCTCCCCCCGCCAATCAGCCTAACATGTTTTTAGTCTGTGGGAGGAAACTGGAGAAAACCCATGCAGCACGGAGAGAACATGCAAAGGCCCTCAGCCGGGATTTGATCCAGCAACCTCCTCACTGAGAGGCAGCAGCTCTACAAACTGCATCATCTTAAAATCAGTGAGTGAAAGAAGCAGCTGGAAGCAAAAGAACAGTTTAAAGTTCTTAAACTGATCCAGAAGAACGCTAAGTCCTGAAGACAAAATTGGATCTTTGCTCGTCCTGCTGGGACAGCGATGAAGACACAGGTTTAAAATGTCTTCTTTGAAGTGAGGACAGAAACTTTGGGTCCAGAAAGCCAGAAGTTTAATTTTCTGAGGCGTTAGAGGAACAAATATCCGGGGTCCAGTGGTGCTGAAGGTCCTGGGTCCAGAGGTGCTAAAGGTCCTGGGTCCAGTGGTACTGAAGGTCCTGGGTCCAGTGGTACTGAAAATCCTGGGTCCAGTAATATTGAAGGATCTGGGTCCAGCAGTGCTGAAGGTCCTGGGTCCAGTGGTACTAATGGTCCTGGGTCCAGTGGTACTGA
>NC_056518.1:31139891-31140155 GCF_014905685.2 Nematolebias whitei | reverse complement strand
GGTCCAGTGGTACTGATGGTCCTGGGTCCAGTGGTACTGATGGTCCTGGGTCCAGTGGTACTGTAAATCATATTCTGAAAGACACATTTTTACTTTCGAGTTCTGATAGTTCTTGCAGGTTATTTCATGGTCCCTGGTCTTTGGACTGGTTCTCTAATCCTGTCTGGTTTTTGGACAGGGTTTGTAACGGTCCCTGGTCTTTGGACAGGGTCTGAAATGGTCCCTGGTCTTTGGACAGGGTCTGAAGTGGTCCCTGGTCTTTGG
>NC_056518.1:31138400-31139881 GCF_014905685.2 Nematolebias whitei | reverse complement strand
GGTCCCTGGTCTTTGGACAGGGTCTGAAGTGGTCCCTGGTCTTTGGAAAGGGTCTGAAGTGGTCCCTGGTGACCGTGTTTTTACAGGCGGTTGTTACTTGTCAGGACTGTCCTTCATTTGTTATTGGTTTTAGATCAGAGGTGTCCAGTTCTAGTCCTGGAGGACTCCTGTCCTGCAGGTTTTACTTGAGCCATGCTCTTCCTCGGGTCTTCAGGTCTGAAGAAGTTTGTTTGTCACCCACTGATCCAGATCAGGGTCTCACAACTTCAGACAAAATGTTTCATGAATGTCTGAAGATCAGTTTGTGTTTGTTTATCATCAGAACTGATCCGGTCCAGTTCGTCTCACTGTGAGTGTGGAAGACCTGTGTGGTGGTGCGGGGGTCTGGGGGTGGGGACGGGGGTCCTGCCAACCTCAGATGTAAGATTTCTGCCTTTAAGGAGTTCCCTTTCCGCTCCGCAGTTCTCGTTGAAAAGAATTCCTCTGGTTGGCGCCGAAAACTCCTCAAGGCCACGATCCTCCACGGTTCCTGACCCCCTGCTCTACCCCCACCCCCACGGCCCCCCTCCCAGTCTGTAATCAGCCTGACTCCTCGTCCAGTTTTACCTCCTTGACTCTACACCAGAACCTGAGGCTGATGGGACGGGGGTGCTGCCGGCTGTAAAACCCGGTTCTGCGTGAGGAACAAAGATGGTTCTGATGTTCTGTAATAATTTTTAACATATTTCTGATTGATTTCTTTTTAATTGTCTCTGAGCTTCCAGTGGGCGGAGGGACATGATGAAGACGATGATGAAGAACATATCCATAAATATAAATGCTCTCAGAGACAACACGGTGTTGAAGAGCTTAGTGTTTTGTTCTTCGCTGGTGATTTGTCTCTTCTTCTTCTTCTTCTTCTCCATGAAGTCTTGTGGACAAACGTCTCAGGCAGTCTGGAGCTGGAGCTGGTAGTAGCTGAGACTCCTCCAGATCACTCGGTTCAGTTGGAGCTTGTGAAGAGGCGGGTGATGTGCTTCAGAAGATGTTTGCTCCTTTTAGTTTTACGTCTGCCTGATTCAGATTTCCTGTTTTATTTTGAAAACCTCTGACGTAAGAAAAGTTTAAACTTTTCCGTCCAGCCGAGTTCTCCTCTCATTCTCCAGCCGAGCTTCGTGCGTGTCAGAACCGACCCGGTGCCGTCCGTCTCGTTCTGTTGGAGCAGACCGCCCTGACACAGCACTTCACAACAATTTTTACATTTTTACTTTAGAGGCTGAGAGATTGTGGTGAGCTGTCGAGTCGACGCGTCCACGAGTGACTCGTTTTCAAAAAGGTAGAAAAAAATCAGTTTTCAGTCAAAAAACAAAAGAAGCTGATCAGTCAATCAATCAGTCATTCAATCAGTCAGTCATTCAATCAATCAGTCATTCAATCAATCAGTCATTCAATCAATCAATCAATCAGTCAGTCATTCAATCAATCAGTCATTCAATCAGTCA
>NC_056518.1:31128612-31138222 GCF_014905685.2 Nematolebias whitei | reverse complement strand
TTATTATTATTATTATTATTATTATTATTATTATTATTATTATTATTTCTCCTCAACAAAGAAAATGTTGTGATTAATCGGAACAGAGCGTCAGACAGAAGCTCCTCGCTCCACTCAGATTTTTTTCCATCCACCATCTTCTTTTTGGGGCTGGGGGGGTCACTGGTGCCCATCTGGTGCAGCCATCACTTTGTTTTCATTTAGGACTAATTCATTTTAAAGATGTTTAATTTTCATAATGTTCACTCCGGCAGCATTTTGAACACGAGCGGTCTTTTTCTGTTTTCAACCACTTTTTAGACGTTTAAAGACAAACAGCAGAAAGTTTTTGAGTTCTAAATCATCTGAAATATTATTAAAGCGTTGAAACTTGGTTGTATTTGATTTGAAGCTCATCGGTTGGTAGTTAGATTCTGTTCTGGGTTTGCTTCTTGCCAGACTCTCGTTTGTGTTTAAAGATGAAGCCCAAGACATTAAATATGTTTATTCCTTCATTCTGCTACTTGATTTGATTAATGACTATCAGGTTGACTCCAACAGTTCTTCTTTTGTTCTGCTTGTTGTTCTTTGTCTTCTTCTTTTGTTCTTCTTGTTGTTCTTTGTCGTCTTCTTCTTGTTTTTATTTGTCTTCTTCTGGCAGCTCTGTTTAATCTAATGACGAGGATCTTCAGCCTTTTTGACACAGTTTTCACCAAGTCTGTTTTTATTAATGGAGAACATCTCATCAAAGCCACTAAGTGATTAACTAACTTGAAGCCGTGGCTCTGTGGAAGTGCGACGTCAAGGCCAGACTGGTGTTGGAGTTCTGCTTCCACAGAGACGCTGGACACCTGGAGAACTTTGTGAAACTGTGGAGATTTAAGGTTTTATGTACCATTTCTGATCAGGGAGAACTACAATACAACAAGCTCCTCATGTAAATATTTTATTTTAAGCTCGTCCTGATCACCTTTTTAAACATTTTTGTATTAATTATCTGTGTAAATAAAGTTTTGTTAAAAATCAAAAAAAAAAATTGTCTTGTTCTTCGTCTTGTTCTTCTTCTTCCTTGTCTTGGTAAAATCCACCACCATTGGTTTGTTTCTTTGACACCAAACCTACCCATCACTTCCTCATTCCCTCTGTTTCCTTCACCAACATGTCTGTTCAGGTCTGCTCCGATCACCACTCTCCCCTGGGAATACTCTCCATCACTTCATCCAGATCCTTCTAAATGTTCCCTCTCCCCTCCCCATCACAGCCAACCACTGACATTTAGCATCAGACCTTCTACTTTACCTTCAGGCACATCATCCTATCTGACACTCTTTTCACCTCTACTACATTATTTTCCAACTCCTCCTTTAGGACCACCCTACTCCATTTCTCTGTCTATCCACACCATGGTAAAACAGTTTGAACCCTGCTCCAATGCTGCAAGCCTTGCTGCCCTTCCACTTGGTCTCTTGGACACATAAAACATCTACCTTCCTTCCCAGCATCATGTCAGCCAGCTCTCTATCTTTGCCTGTCATTGTTCCCACATTTAGAGTTCCCACCTTCAGTCCCACATTCTTGACTTTCCTTTTCTCTCTGTCTCCTGACACATTTCCCTCCTCGTGGTCTTCGACTAACAGTAGCACAATTTCCGCCGTCACCCTGTTTGTCAGCAGCACCGACTGTGGTCGTTATTAACCCGGGCCTCAACCGATCCAGTATGCTGCCGCTTATATGAACTCGCGTGTTAGTTTTGCCAAAAGCATCTTACATCAGATGCTCTTCCTGACACAACTCTCACCATTTACCTAGTCACTGGTTTCTTCAATCCAGTGATTACTTTAAATAAATTCTGTCCACTGGTTCATAAGATATTTTTCTGACAATCCTTTTTTTTGGCTTCTAAGTGGCGCTAGCTTGCCTTCCTGCTCTTTGTTCTTTAACCCAACTGGAGCGGTCTCACTGGTGGTAGTATGTCTGTGTAGAGAAGGGAAGTGTATTGGTTTGACATTATTCATGTTTTTTCTTTCTGATTTGATCTTTCTGAACTCTGAACAGAACGGCCCAGTTGTCGCTAACTCTCATGTTAGCAGGCGCTGCAGACGATGATCGTGACCTTTGACCCTTTGGTGCATGTGTGCTGGTTTACTGTGGACGGCTGCCATGAGCCCTGATCTGTTCAAAGCTCAAACTTCGCTTCAAACGCTCGTCATTAAAGTTTAACTGCTGATGCGTGCAGCAGCTTGATAAGTAAGTTTAATCGTCTCTTTGTAGCTAAAAAATGACGTTTTCTGCTTCTCTTCGGCGAAGCGGTGATGAGATGATTAGAAAACGCCGGTGAGAAAATACTGTGAAGGTAAATGTCAGACAGCGTCTGTTAGTTTTACTATAATTATTTAGAGATCTGTGCACCTTTTTGTTTTGTTCTACATTACAGTAGACTTTTCCTGAATCCTGCCGCTCAGTTTTTAATCTTTGCCGTCAGACTTTATTTTCATAAACACAAAAGTGATTTGTTTTAACATGGTTATCCACAGATTATCAGTCAGGCCAAGTTACCTAAAAACGTACCTGTGCGATCATAAACAGCTGTTTTTATGTTCATAGCATAAAATGTATGGTTATAAACGGATGCTTTTGTGGTGATGGTTCTGGTCAGCTTGTGGTACTTGTAGTCCTGGACCTTACCGCTGCTTTTGATACTGTTGACCACAGTATCCTTGTATCGTGGTTAGAACACGGTTAAGATTATAGGTGCAGAATTAGAATGGTTCTGTTCCTGAGTGACAGGAGCTTTTGTGTTAAGGTTGGTAATAGTGTATCTGCTTCAGCACCTCTTTCCTTCGGAGTTCCACAAGGCTCGATTCTCGGACCCCTTCTGTTTTCACTCTATCTGCTATTTTTGTTGCCATGGTCTTACATGGTCTTTCTTTTTACTGCTATGCTGATGTCAGATTTATCTGCCCTTAAAACCTAATAGTTCTTGCTCCTTTCAAACCTCTGCTCAAAACTCATCTGTTTTCTCTGGTTTTTAACACAGTGTGATTTGATTTAGTATTTTATTGTTCTTCTTTTGATGCTTTTAATTGTTTTATGATACTACCATTACTTTTATTTTTTCCATTAAATTACTCCCATTGATTTTCATTATCAAGCACCTTGGTTGGTAACAGCTGCTGTTTTAAATGTGCTTCATAAATAAAGTTGACTTGGCTTCCATCGTTAGGCTGATGGTCCTCCTTGATCATGTGAGCAGCTGGTTTTGGCTGTCAGCAGCAAACTGGTTGATCCACTATGATAAGGTGCTTTTTAAAAGACTGAGCTGAATACAGCTCCTCAGACTGAATTAGTCTTTTGGATGAAAGACGAAACGTTTCTACAATTTATTTTGCTTTTTGAACGTCCAGAGGACCTGACTTAACTTTGAGATTGACTTGACTTGTTAATTATTTACATAAAACTTCAATATTAATCACAAAGTTCTTGTCTTGTTTCTGTTATAATAATTTTATGAGATTATCACGCCCAAAATGGGCCGAGCTTCATCTTGTTCCTCCTCATTGGATGAACTATTTACTGTTAATTTATGGATAAATACGACAACACTGGACAGAATTCTTGTAGAATTATTACAAACTGACCGACGTGTGTGTTGTTTTTTTCTTGTTGTGTTTTGTTGACTTTTTCTGGACGTGAGTTTTGCGTTTCAAACAGAACATGTTTCATCACATTGAGATGGTTTTCCGGGGCCTGCTTTGTGAATTAGGTCAGCGGTGAGTCGGTCCGCAGAGTGAGCAGGTATGCAGCCATTGTTTTGTTCAGGGTCACGTTAACCTGACCTGCACAGAACACATATTGACCACGAATTGATTTGGATAGTCTCTGCAGCCACCGGCGATTTTATTCTCTCGTTTTAATTTTTACTATAAATATTTGTCTTTTTTCAGCGCATAGGCTTTATTAGTCAGATGCTTTAAATCTAAGATCTGAGGCTCGAGTCATTGTTTGGTGTTTGATGCAGTAAAAGCAGAAATGTCTACAGATCTGTGTTTGTTTTGTCCCGTTCTCCCTGGAAGACGTTCACAGCGACAGAACCAGCTGTTGTGTCTCTGCTTCTGACACTTATTAACCAGTGGATCTCTTTGCTGGGATAATTAGGCCGCGGTGCTCTCTGTGAGCCACACAACCAGAATAATGTTTCCTTTTTCTGACATCGTGCGCGGAACAAACGATCGTAAAGGAGCGGTTTAAAACCCTGCTGCTGTCAACCTTTGACCTCAGCCGTGAGGCGTCGGGCCATCTCACCTGGAGCGTGAAACACCTGCACGTACCAAAGTCTGTGGGAACATTCAGGACTTCTGGGAATTCTCCTCCACATTTTGAAAGATTTATGATTTTACAGCCACGATTTAATAACTGAAGTACCGTGACGATCCCTGCTGACATCCAGACTTTATTTTTAATCTGCAGCTTTATCCAATTATAAAACCTTCTTCAAAAAATTGTTCAGTCAGATTCTTTAACTTTAGGAAAGTTGGGCGATCATGTCTTTGCCTGTGTCTTTGTGTGTGTCTGGCTGTTAGCAAAATATCTGAAATTCTGGATGGGTTTTAATGAATGTAATCAAACAAACGGTTCTACAGGCGTTGAGCTAAAAGTTGGAGTGGTGGTAGCTGAGAGTCATACCAGGTGCACACTACAAGCCCTTGTTTGAAACGTTGTTGTGTAAATCGGCGGGTGACATGCATTCCTTCAGGAAACGCTGGTTTCTTCATAAACTAATGAAAGAAAATGCTTTCACACATTTTCACCTCCTAAATTTGTTTTGTGTGTCTTGTGCACGTGCAGCAGCTGCAGGATCTCAGTTCACCCTTTAACTCGCAAAGAAAACCTCCCGTAATCTCTGTTTTTTTTATTTTTTGGGTCTGACCTTGAACAACAGTAACGATCAGATCTGCTGCAGCGTTTGATGAAACCCTGACAAACGGTCGTGTTTTGTCTGCCTGTGAAACAACAGCAAGTTAAAATGAACCAGGTCCAACTTGAAGCGCTCCGTCAGCGTTTTCTTTGGGCCTCACCGTTCTTCATTTATCTTTCAGCCTTGAGGAAAAAAAAAAACATTTGTTAAAAAAAGTAATAAACACCGTTCTGCAAACTGTGACTTTGTACAAGCGGCTCTTCTTTTCTTTTTGAGTCTTTTCTGTCCAAACACCAGGACAACAGAACAGTCCAGAGCTTTTTAATTTGACTCGAGAGAAGCCGACGGCAGCAAAGACCCAGAGTTCCCTCAGGTCCAGGGCACAGAAATAGATTTTTAAAATCATTTCAACTCTGCAGGAACTGGGATTTAAAATTCCCTAAACTGTGTTTATTTGAAACTGGGTTCCAGAAAGCAAACATCCCAAGTTGCCACCGTTTCATTCTCCTGTGGCGATGACGTCATAGACCCACCTAGAACCTGATCTTCAGCCCCAACGATGACCAGTCAGCTGCTCGTGTTCATGCTGCTGTTGCACCGTATTGTGTACATCTTGGATCTTTAGTGCACCGTTTAGCGTTCGTTTAGCGTATATCTTAGATCCTTATTTACCGTTTCTTTTTATATGTTATATTTAGCTATTTTTGGATGTAACTGGGACCCCGTGTACACAGTTTTGTTCCGTCTCATGTAGCACGTGTGGTGGAAACGACAATAAAGTTGACGTAAACTTGCAGACACGCGGTTCTGAACCTCACTAAACCCTTCAGATTCTGAGCAATGGAGCTAAAACCTTTTATTTATTTATTTATTTTTCTTTCGACTGCTCCCTTCTTCAGGGGTTGCTAACTCACACAAAGACTTGGCAATTGTTTTTGTTTGTTTGTTTGTTTTTTATGCTGGATGTCCTTCCTGACACGACCACAGACCACCGAGCTACCACAGCCCTCTGTGTGGAGCATCTAGTGCACCTGGAGGAGCAGATGGTGGGCGTTAAGGGCCTTGCTCAAGGGCAAATGAAGTTGGAAGCGGGTGTGGGTGTTTAACCTTTCTCACTCACATTTTGATGGTGTCGGTCCGGGGAGTTGAGCTGGCGACTTTCCAATCACAGGCTCACCTTCTCTAACCTCTGTGCCACCACTCCCTCAGGCTACAACGAGCTCGTAATTACTTTTAGCAACTCTTTTTTTTTTTTTTGCCACAAATCTGTCCTTTTTAGATTTTAGCTATAGTTCTGCTAGTTGTAGCTGAAATGCTGCTTCTTTCAGCTTTAGCATTTTTTACATGATTTTAATATCTGTTTTATTTCAATAATAATTTAGGTAATATTAGATTTAACATCTGTTTAGCTACTTTAATTTACAGTTTTACTTAATTTAGCTTCTGTTTTGCTCATTTTAGCTGTTTCCTTTGTTAGTTTTAACTTGTTTTTTTAATCCATCCAACCATTATCTTTACCCGCTTCTTCCATTTTGGGTCACGGGGGTCGCCGGTGCCCGTGTCTGGCAATCCCTGTGCGAGGGGCGGGGGACACCCTGGACAGGTCCCCAGTCCATCACAGGGACACTTGGAGACAAACAACCATTCACTCTCTATCTCACCTAGGGACGATTTAGAGTTACCAATCAGCCTAACATGCATGTTTTTAGTCTGTGGGAAGAAACAGGAGTATCCGGAGAAAACCCACGCATGCACGGAGAGAACATGCAAACTCCACCCATAAAATCCCCCAGACCGGGATTTGAACCAGGAACTGCTCGCTGAGAGCCAGCAGCTGTACCAGTTGCACCACCGTGCTGCTCGTTAATTAAACCTTTATTTATACACGTTAGTCTCATTGAGACTAACTTATTAACTCATATTATTATTAAACCAAACTAAACTATGGCTAAAATCTTTATTATCACACCAAAATAATCTAAACACAGGAAGTTTGTTTCACTTTAGTGAACGTTACTAAAGCAAATACTGAAATAAAACCTACGGTGTACTTCAAGTATACACATTTAAAAATGTGAGAGGGTTAGTCTTAAGATGAACCCTTTTATGAGGAGATCCTCAATTTGTCCTTCATGTCCATCAATGTGGACGGACCCGTCTTCCAGTCAACTGTGTAGACCCTTCCTGGTCCAGGTTCAGGTTTTGTTCTTGTTCTGCATCCTTGTCATGTTCTTGTTTCCTGTTTCTGATGTTGTTTCACGGCAGCGCCACCTACAGGCCTGCAGAGTCACTGCAGAGTTTGGGTTGGTTCTGCGTGGATGGAAGCATGTCTAGAGGTGGTGCCATGTTCACAAGGAAAAAGACGCGGTGCTCCCGTGTGGACGGGCCCATCGTGTCTGTCCGCTTGTTTTTAGTTCTTCCTGTGACTGGGACTGACAGAGGTCCACTTCAGTTTTTGCCTTCTCTAGTTTAGGGACCAAAGGTTCTAGATTTCTGCAAGCTGCCATCAATCAGATGCTAAAATGCTTCACCAGCTGTAGGAGTAGATCTGAGCTGAAGAGGAACTCCTGTCGGTCTTTTTTTAGTAAATTACATTTTGAAGGCTTTCGGTGCAGCTGCTGCCCACACATTCTGATAAAAGAACCGTAGAACCAAGATTAAAACGAATGTTAAATTCTCACGTGTTATTATCATTATTCAGCTGTCACGAAGACGCCTCCATAAAGCCTCCGTGTTAATCTGTGGTTGTGGAAGAAGCGTTAAAGATGGAAAAACAGCAGTTCAACTCTCTGACCCGTTTGAACTCTGACTGAAGGTTCGGCTGTCTGAGCTGCAGGTCCGGACGGAACTGGTTCAGCTGTTTGTGGTGTTCTATGGAAACATCACTGTTTCTTGTGAATGTTGTCTACACTGAGCAACATGTCGGCTCACAGTTCTGATATATTCCCGTCAACTTTCACATGTTTTTGAGAACAAATTTATTCCAGATTCAACGTGGACATGACGACAGCTTCCAGATCATTGATTAATTTAAAGTTTGATTCATAGCAGCTGGGTTTGAATGAAATCTGTGCTCATGCTACAATCTGTAGACCTTAACTTGCATTTTGGGAGGGGTGGCTATTTCAGCTAGCTACTAGCTATTTTGTGCAAATTTTAGCTTTTTTTTTGCCTAATTCCACATTTTCTATACTCCTTTCAACTTTTTAGCCTAATTCAGCAAAAGTGTGCTCTCTCCCCTTCCTTATAATTTCAGCTTCTTTCTGCCTTTTTAGCTACTTTGCTGTTTTTTTGTTGTTGTTGCTAATTTCAGTTTTTTTCAGATAATTTCCACTTTTTGTGCTTATTTCTGTTTCTTTCAGCAAACATTCTTTCTGCTTTCTTCAGCTAATTTAAGCTTGTTCTACCCTTTCAGCTACTTTTTAAGCATTTTAAGCTAATTTCAGCTGTTTTCAGATAGTCAATTTTTTTGTTGTAATTTCAGCTACTTTAAGCCTAATTAACTTCTTCCTGCTAATTTAAACTTATTATGCTCCTTTCAGCTTTTTTCTGCTAGTTTAATCCATTTCTGCTGTTTCAGCTACTACCGGTAATTCACGGTTTATGTGCTAAATTTGGCATTTTCAGCTAATTTCACAATTTATTTTAGCTTATTTCAGCTCCTTCCACTTCCTTCTGGTTGCTTAAGCTTCTTTCACTCTCTTCAGCTACTTTTTGGCTATATTTTGCAAAATTCAACTTTTTTAAAGCTAATTTCCTAATTTTTGTGCTATTTTCTGCTTATTTAAGTCCAATTCTGCAAATATGTGTTTCTGCCTTTTTCTAAGTTTGGCTTGTTCTTCCATTTCAGAATATTTTGTTTAGCAAGTTCTTCAGCAATTGGCATCCCCACTGCATTTTTGCAGGAAATGCAGTTTCTGTAGTTTAACAGTACTTTTCTCTTTTTTTTTCTGCAGGCCAGGTGTACAGAAGAATTTGCAGTAGAGGAAACGGCTTCATCTTCGTAGTTCTCTGCATTGGTCCCATTTTTCCCACAGCATGGCATCGTCTCCTGGGCTGAACGCTGACCCGTTACCCATGCTTCAGCTCCAGGAGGCGGACTCCAATAAGGCTTCAGAGAGGCAGACCTCTCCAGGACTCCTGCCCACCATGTATAGTCCTCCCCTGGGGATAGACAGCCACACCGTCTGCATTCCATCTCCATACACTGACAGTGGCCATGACTACAACCACGGACACAGACCCTTGACTTTCTATGGTCCACCTGTTCTGGGCTACACCAGACCCCCCATCACCGACAGTCCGACATCCCTGTGTCCCCCTTTAAGCCCCTCAACCTTTTGGTCCTCCCACAGCCACCACAACGTACCCTCTCTGACTCTGCACTGCACCCAGCCTCTGGTCTACAGTGAACCTGGACCACATCCAGCCTGGCTCAATCCCAAATCCCACAACTTCAACCCCAACAGGTAGGATCACATACTCTCATCATTGGCTGAAATAACTTAATGAGTCCGATCACAAATAAATACTCCCTGACAAAAAACAGAGAACCAGAGGAAGAGGGGAAAGGAAATTAGATTAACGTACTGCCGTGGTTACAGTTTCAGATTGAAAGGATTACTGACTTGGTAACACAATGCTGGTTCAAGGTCAGTAGGGCGTAGCATCCTGGCTCAGATACACCCACCTGGGTCACCCGTCCTGGCTCAGATA
>NC_056518.1:31108638-31128602 GCF_014905685.2 Nematolebias whitei | reverse complement strand
CACCCACCTGGGTCACCCGTCCTGGCTCAGATACACCACCTGGGTCACCCATCCTGACCTAGATTATGCCACTTGGCTTCCTGGATGCCTCCCTCCCTCCTGAGCCTTTCTGGGCCCGGTCCACTGGATGAAGCTCATGGTTTAGACCCAGAACTTATTGTAGGGTTCATTTATCCTCTCTGGCCTGTGACCCTTTTAATATCCCCCAGGAGGAGCTGCTGAGGTTATGGATGTTTGGGTTTTCCTTCTGGGCCTGCTGTAGAAGATGGCAGGATGAAGGACCGTGAATCATGTTGGGTTTCTCTGTCTGGACTTGTATGACCCAGTAAATTAATAAATTATTGTCTTTGTGACTGATTGACACACATTCATTATGGTTCATTACTTTAAATATTTTCTCGAGTAAATTAAATGGAAAGTTGATGAAATTTTAAGGAAGGATGTTTTTGGTTGTAAATGACCGCATCAACTCATTAAGTCGTCCCTTTGAGCATTCCTTTCTTCCTTTCAGCTCCGTCATCAGCTGTAACAAGCTGCTAGGAAAGAAACCTGAAGAAGGTGTCGAAGGGGGGAAGTCATTGTGCTCCTCAGCTGCAGGGAAAGCAGACATGCACTTCTGTGACGTGTGTCACGACTACGCCTCCGGGTACCACTACGGCGTGTGGTCGTGTGAGGGCTGCAAGGCTTTCTTCAAGCGGAGCATCCAAGGTATTGTTCCTGTCAGAAGGTGTGCCTCTCCTCATCGGGCAGAAAAGTAAACGATCACGTCTTTTTCTTCGTTTCGTTAGGACACAACGACTACATCTGCCCCGCCACAAACCAATGTACCATCGACAAGAACCGACGGAAAAGCTGCCAAGCCTGCAGGCTGCGGAAATGCTACGAAGTGGGCATGATGAAGTGTGGTGAGTTCTCCTGAAGGTGCCGTTTTCATCCTGCAGTACAGTTCCTGCACCATCATCAACCCAACAAGGGTCAGATAGATCTCTGAATGAGACGATGACTGACATGGATCGTAACTGAGCATAGTTGCAAGTTGTTTGTCAGAAGTTCTTTTCATTTATTGATAACTTTATAAAATCCTGGTCTAACTGAGCTTGGTCTGTTTATACCAAGTCTTTATGTCTTTTATTGCATCATTTGTGTCATTTCTCAAACGGTAACACATCAGTAAAAGTTTCAAACCATTAAAACTGACCAAAAGTTAATGGGTTTTACAGAATTGTTGAGCTGTTTTAATGCTGGAACTGAAAGAACAAATGATGCAAACTCTAAACCAAGAGATCTTCAGTCAGCTTGAGCAGATGTGGCCTCCTTGATCTTCCAGGTGTGAGGCGTGAACGCTGCAGCTATCGAGGAGCCCGGCACCGTCGTGGAGGCCTCCAGCCTCGGGGTTTGGTAAGGATCGGGATTGGCTCCCGGACACAGCGCCTCCCCCCCATTGAGCTTCCTTTCTCCTCGCTCGCTCCCCTGACTCAGCAGAACCACTCGCCGTCCATGAGTCCAGAGGAGTTCATCTCTCGCATCATGGAGGCGGAGCCCCCAGAGATTTACATGATGGAGGACCTGAAGAAGCCCTTCACCGAGGCCAGCATGATGATGTCTCTTACCAACCTGGCAGACAAGGAGCTGGTGCTCATGATCAGTTGGGCTAAAAAGATCCCAGGTAAGCTGTGACCTTTTACTTCCAGGTTTTACACGGACCATCTAATGGCACTGTGCTACTGTCTCTACACTCATCAGTTCCACACCACACTGGTTAAAGACCTGCCCACTGCTGGTACCCACTCTCACTCACCACTCTGTTCGTGGTTCCAAGCAAACTGCTCCGAAGTGACAATTTTGACGTAACCAGCCATTGATTGGCCAGAGGAGCTACCTCACTGGATGACCCGCCCAGTTAATGTTTTTGTTTGTTTTCTAGCTTATAGTTCAGTATGGATGCTCCAAAAACAGTGCTGTGCACTAATGACAATGTCCAGACCTTTTTGTTTTTATTGGCGGGTCAGTATCCTTATTGATCCATTTGCATTGAATTTTTTATACAACCATCGACTGAGACGTTTTAAACAAACATCTTGTTTTTCAGAGAGAGCTTCGCGTTAAAGCTCAGCTCCTGTTTACTGGTCGGTCTGCATTCCTCACCTGTGGTCACAAACTCTAGGTAGTGACCGAAAGAACGAGATCGTGGATACAGGCGGTTGAAATGAGTTTCCTCCGAAGGGTAGCTGGACTCTCCCTTAGAGATAGGGTGAGAAGTTCAGTTATCCTGGAGGGACTCTGAGTAGAACCACATCGAGAGGAGCCAGTTGAGGTGGTTCAGGCATCTGGTAAGGATGCTCCCTGGACACTTCCATTGGGAGGTGTTTTGGGCATGTCCGACTGGGAGGAGACCCCGTGGAACATCCAGGACATGCTGGAGAGACTATGTCTCTCAGTTGGTCTGGGAACATCTTGGAGTCCTCCTAGAAGAGATGGAAGAGGAGGCTGTGGAAAGAGATGTCTGGACCTTCCTGCTCAAACTGCTGCCCCCGAGACCTGACTTCTGAAGAAGCGGAAGATAATGGATGGATGGATGGATGATGGATGGATCCTTGTTTTTCATTAAAGAGTTGTTTTTTAGTAACTGTAACATGAAGCAGAAGTTGGTGGTAGCAGGACTTCGTTAGTCATGATGGAGGAAAAGATGAACTGACTCCTGAACGTGCGCAATGTGATCAGTAGAGCAGCAGCAGCAGCGTAATTTATAAAATGTATTCATTAGATAAAGATTCTGCCGCATGTTCGTTTCTACAAACATCAACTTTAACAACGCAGAGAGGTTGAAAAGTAAAATTGGACTCTTGGATGAAGAATAAATAAACAAATTAAGATTACAGTTTAAAGTCAGTTCAGTTTGGGGAGTGGTGGAGCAGAAGTTAGAGAAGATGAGCTTGTGATTGGAAGGTCGCTGGTTCCACTCAACGGACCGACAACAAAAATGTGGGTGGGAAAGGTGAAGCACTCGTACCTGCCTCCACCCTCACTGGCCCCTCTCTAGGCCCTTGAGAAAGGCCCTTAACCCACCAACTGCTCTCCAGGCGCCTTCGACGGCAGCCCTCTGCTCACATGTGTGATGTGAAGAATGCAGAGAATTAATTTCTCCTTTTGGGATTAACAGAGTACAATATAACTTTATCTGCTGCAGATGCAGACACATCTTCTTCTACACCTTCTTATCCGTAAACGTTTTCTCATCAGTGACACCTCCTGTTCAGGAAAAGAACTACAGTTTAAACAGCAACTTTTCTCATCTTCTAAAAACAATATTCAAAAAAATAACATTTTAATTTAATTTATCCTTCCATTATCTTTTACTCCCTTCTTCCTTTTTGGGGTCACTGGTGCCCATATACAGGTACAGAAGTCCCTCTGCGATAGGCGAGGGACACCTGGACAGGTCTCCAGTCCATCACAGGGACATAGAGACAAACGAGACAAACAACCATTCACTCTCTCTCTCTCACCTAGGGACAATTTAGAGTTACCAATCAGCCTAACATGCATGTTTTTGGTCTGTGGGAGGAAACCGGAGTACCCGGAGGAAATCCACGCATGCAGGGAGGGAACGTGCATGCAGAACATTTTGGAAATGAGTCCTCGAGGCTCAATGGGATTTACCTGTCTAAATCAAGGTTGAATGAATGCAAACTCAACCCGGAAAGGCTCCCGGCCAGGATTTGATCCAGCGACCTTTTCACTGAAAAGCAATTGCTCTACCAACTGAGCCACCAGTTTTATTATTTATAATTTAGAAAATGATTTTTTTTGCTAAGTGTTGGAACAGTGTTAAACATGTCAGCTTATTGTCAGGTTTATTGTTCAGCACCGAACAATACTCAGAAATACAGTCGTGTTTAATTAAGTCAGCTTTCGTGAAAGTGCATCATATTTTAAGTCATGATGGAGTGGATCTGAGCTTCGTCAGATTTGCTCTTTCTTGTGCCGGATCGTTTCTTGTGTTTCAGACCTCAGACCAGAGAATCACAGACTTTTTAAACATGATCAGGCTGCACTGACTTTTAAAAATCGGATCTTTTTTCCATCAGATTGGTTTTCCTGTCTTTGCATTTTCATTCACTACTTTTCCATTTTCTGTCCTCGCCCAGTCTCTCTGGTCTTCTCCTGCTGTCAGTCAGTGTTCAGCCCAGCAGGAAGCTGCTCTGTAAATGTGTTAATGTAAAGGGTTCACAAAGACTCACTATTCTGAATGAGATGGCTTTCCCGGTAGTATTTTTTATTCTTCACCCAGAAGATGAAAATGAGTGCACATTGTCTGCACTGTAAAAGGACTAACGAGGTGCAGACAGGTGAATGAGGCTGTCAGCCTAAATACACAAGAGCTATTTTGCTCTGCTAGGCTAGAAGAATTATCTATTGTTAGAGTGCTTTTTGAGATTAGGTCATTTTTGTTTTTTCATCCATTACCTCTGTCAATGCTTGATGTCCTAGAAGAAGTTTGAACAAATCAGAGAGATGTTGGGATCCTCATATATGCAGCATGAAATCAGGAACAAAACATCAAACTAATTCAGAAGAAGGAGATGTTTATGGGCCAGAGAGGAACCAACAATGGATGGGAGGATCTGTCCATAGGGCCACCAGAAGTTGCACAAATCTGGACTTGGATTTCTTCCCACAAACATTTAAATGCTTCTGTGGTCAAGAGCCCAACCATCAAGGACAACACCAAGCGAAAAGCAAATTTTCCACCTCTCATCGTGATAAAAACATTTTCAGTGAAGCATGGTGGTGGTGGTGGTGGCAGCGTCATGATGAGAACATCTCTACAGTGAAGCACGATGGTGGCAGCATCATTAGAACATTTCTACAGTGAAGCACGGTGGTGGCAGCATCATTAGAACATTTCTACCGTGAAGCACAGTGGTGGCAGCATCATGAGAATGTCTCAAGGTCAAGGTTTCTTTGTCATTTTCATCACATGTGGTACATGTGATGGAATGTATGGAGCTCTTTGTCCTTTTCCTGGCAGTTACGTTTCTAATCCACTGTCCCTCCTCTGGACATGTCCAAACCACTGTCTCCTCTGGACATGTCCAAACCACTATCCCTCCTCTGAACTTGTTCAAACCATCTCAGTCTGGCCTAACTTTATCTCCCAGTTGTTCAACCTGTGCTGTACCTCTGATGACCTCCTTCATGGCTCATGACAGCTCAGTGCTTATCACTGTTGCCTCACAGCAAGAAGGTCCTGGGTTCAGTCCCCGGTTGGACCTAGGATCTTTCTGTGGAGTTTTCATGTTCTTCTCGGGCTTGCAAGGGTTTCGTCCAGATACTCCGGTTTCTTCCCACAGACTAATAACATGCATGTTAGGCTGCCTTCAAGCTCATGATCATGATGAGAACATCTCTTGGAGCTATAGAAATAAACTGAGTTGAATTGAACCTGATATTGTGGACCAATGATCAGCTCTGGAGAACATCTTAACCAAGAGCAGTGCCCAACACAACAGAAGCTAGCAGAACCTTTTCTAATTGTTGAATCAGACCACCTGATGGCTCCCTCTACACTTATAAAATTCTGAACTTTTGGTAACATTTTAGACTTAAAATAGACAATAACCATGTTCTAATCAGCTTGTCTCCTTTTCTCGTATGTCTCGTCTCCAGGATTTGTAGAGTTGAGTTTAGCTGACCAAATCCACCTGCTGAAGTGTTGCTGGCTGGAGATCCTGATGCTGGGCCTGATGTGGAGGTCTGTGGATCATCCTGGGAAACTCATCTTCTCTCCAGACTTTAAACTCAGCAGGTGGGAACATTTTCCTCCATCCATCCATCATCCAAAAACAAGAACCACAAGGACGGCCTTGTGGTGAGCAACTCAAGTATTTTAGAAACAGGAAGTTTGGCAGCTTTCTGCTGGAGCTGTTTTTTGGGACTGGAAGCCAACTCTGTGCGACTCAGTACACAGCTTTAAAAGCTTTTGTTAAGTTGGCCAGGGGCCAGCAGGTTGCTATTAAATCACCTGTTTTTGTGAGTCAGAAAAATGATTTCCTGCTCCATGGGTTGTTGGCTGTAGACGTGCAGATAATGTTCTCTCATTCTTGGAAATTGTGTGTTTGTGATTCATTAATTGCCACAATTCTCAAACATTACACCTTGATAGTACCTAATGTTTTATATTGCAGATCTTAATCTACTGAGTTGTTGCCCAATCCTTCCTTTTTTACATATTTTAGTAAAACTGCAGTTTTTGTGGCACCCAGCTGAATTATGGTTCATTAAGGGTTGATTCAATTATACAAACTTATTTTTCATCCAATTCCTCAGTTAAAAAATTATGCGATTAAATAAAAAAAAAAAATTCAGATCACACGGGAACTGTTCTTTTAAATTTGGTAATAAAACCCTCGGTTTATATTTATTAACCTACAGAAATACAATCAGCAACATTGTCAAAGATGGCCGAAGCATTTCTGCTTCTTCCTGTTGATGAGAATCGAAGTCAAAATGTGTGTTTCTGGAAGCTGCAGCGTATCTTTATCCTCGATACGAACTTCCCACTTCCAAACCCTCCCAACTCACTAGCAGGCATCATCACGTAACAAAACATTTTCTTTAAGCCTCAAACAACTGATTGAAGCTAAACATCATTTTAAAATGCATGCTTGAACAAAGAGCATAAGGTCAACCTACACCTCAAGGAATAAAATGGTTTGACGGGCGTAAAGGAAAATATTTAGGTCAAACTAGAAAAAACAAGTTTAAGCACGGGAGGTCTCAGACTTCAGATTTCTAAAAGCTAGAGAGCAGCATGAAGACTGATCCCAGATCAGTTTCACTCTGATTCACACCTTCATGCAGGTGACCCAAACATCTCTCTGTGAGCCAGACTAACAAAAACCCTGAGGACCCTCAGGAGGGAGACAAAAACCCTGAGGACCCTCAGGAGGGAGACAAAAACCCTGAGGACCCTCAGGAGGGAGACAAAGACCCTGTGGACCCTCAGGAGGGAGACAAAGACCCTGTGGACCCTCAGGAGGGAGGGTAGGGAGATAAAAGACCCTGAGGACCCTCAGGAGGGAGGGGAGTTCAAGTTCAACTTTAAGAGTCTTTATTATCACCAAGGGGCAATTTGTTTCAAGTCAGTAGACACATAAAACATCCATACTAGAAAAGACATTAGGACGTAACCGTACAGAAATCAGAACAAGAAGCCGGATCCCTGCAGGGATAAATGAGTTTTTCAGACCGTTTGTCCAACATCTGGGCAATAGATACCTGCATCCAGACGGAAGCAACCTGAACGCACCATGGAGCGGGTGAAGGCTCTGCCAGAATCAGCCTGGCTTTGTTCGCTGACCTCGCTTTGTGTGAGGTTCTGACGGGTTGTGCCAGAAATTTCGCTGCACATCCTGACAATCCCCGAAAGTTTGTTCCTGTTCTTGCAAAAATCCAAAGCTACAGATGAAAATAAAAGTTAATAGAGACTCGATAAAACAAATAAAACATTCTCATAAAAGTTGAATCAACG
The DNA here is from genome assembly GCF_014905685.2 of Nematolebias whitei. Taxonomy (NCBI): domain Eukaryota; kingdom Metazoa; phylum Chordata; class Actinopteri; order Cyprinodontiformes; family Rivulidae; genus Nematolebias; species Nematolebias whitei. The sequence continues at coordinate 31,121,068 of NC_056518.1, read as the reverse complement.
TTAAAACCACAGAGCTTCTGATAAAAATACATTATCTGGTGGACCTTCTTACAAAGTGAGTTTACATGGGGGTCAAAGGTCAGTTTGTCATCGAGAACAGTTCCCAGTATTTATATTGATGCACCAACTCAACAGCTTCACCGTTAATGAACACAGGAGCGGCGACTGAAGAGTTTCTTTCTGAAATCAGTGACCATCTCCTTCGTCTTAGAAACATATTCAGTGAAGTCCCCGACCACAGGCCCAGGGTCTGGGTCATCACTGCTGAGAAGGGACAGGATGACAGATTCAGCAGCCATCTTAAAAATATGATGCTGTGGGAACTGGCTGCGACAATCGTTTATATATCAAACAAATAAAAGGGGCAAAAGAACACAGCCCTGAGGGAAACCAGTAGACGACAGGGACATCAGAGAGAACCCCGTTGACCCTCACCTGCTGGGACTGAACAGTTATAAAGTCCAAAACCAACATATTAGTCCAGAGTTGAGAACATCAAAGCATTGTAATTTCTCTGCTAAAATGTGGGGTTGACTGCAATTAAAAGCAGATGAAAAGTCAATAAAAAGCAATCTTACAAAGTTTTTGTACCCTCTACGTGTCCTAAAATCTTATTTAAAAGAGTTCCTGTTGCGTCCTCCACTCCTCTGCATGTCCGATAAGGAAATTGAAGTGGGTCCAAATGTTTTTTAACCTTTGTCAAGGATTTCCCGAAAAAGTTTTTCATTACTAATGGTCAGGGCAACAGGCCTGAATTGGAATTGGACAGAGTCTTTCCAAAGCTGAGAGACCCTAAATGTTTGGAGAGACGTTAAAAAGAAAGCAAAGTTTCTGCTAGCTGCAAGGTACAGTTCTTAAGAAGAAGATGCAGTCAGGACCTGGACTTTCCCTTATTTTAGTCGTTTGAAAAATATTAAAGACACTTCTATTGTCAATATTCAATGTGGCACGTGATGGCGATTTTTTTTAAACCGGAAAGCTCCTCAGTAAAGTCAGTAGTGCTACAACGATTGTAAAATAAATTAAAATTCGTTGACCGTTCCAAAGCAGATGATGAGTTAAGAGTAATGTGAGTTTTCTTAGTTGGCATCTCCATCATAGACGGAACCCCCTCCCACTCCAGTCTGGAGTTATTGGACCTGAACATGTTCTCCGCCCTCTCCTTGTCGTTCACTCTAGCTCATTTTAATTCTTTCCTCGCTTGTTTGAGTATGTGGTATCGAGCCAAATACACTTTTTCTAAACTTATTTTGCACAAATGTATTGCATTTTTAACAGATTTGGCGATCAAGGGTTTATTGTTAGCAAAAATGGTGGCAGATTTCCTGGGAATGACCGATCCCTCACAAAAATGGACATAACAGGAAACTTTCAGTAAGTTTGTCCAAACTAGCGTATGCACTTTGAAACACGTCACAGGAGACAAAAACCCTGAGGACCTTTTTTATATGACTAAATGTTTTATAGCTTCTGTAAAATATGACAAGAACTATCAAAAATATTTTTGTACTCAGCTGTTTTTAGGTGCGGCCCATCTTAAAACAAAGAAACATTCACACGTGGTAAAAAGTTTCTCAGCTGGAACTCATGGTGTCTCACACTTCCTAGAACGTTCAAGTAATCTGTATTCTCTCGGGTTCTTATGAGTTTTATTTAATCTCAGATTCACTGAGTGGGTTGTCAAAATGGGCAGATTTTATAGAAAGAATTTCTGTAGTTTCATGAGAAGAATGGAAAACTGAATATTCTGAGGATTTAGGGGCACCGAGGGCATTTAGTTGGCATGGTTGGGTCAGCTTGCCCCTTTAAGGAGACTAACTGCAAATAAAGTTTTTCTAACTTGTCGCACCGTGACTTACATCCTGTAGTTATGCTTTGTGCTTGCAGGGCAGGAGGTGTGTGATGGTTTTATAAAACATAAATCATATCAATCAAATGAGATGGCTTCTTTTCAGTCACACAGTCTCATCTGAAAAGTAGGACTTAGTACTTTTTTCTTTAGGATGCAAAGACTTTGTACTTTATTGGAAATTTTATAATTGTCCTGCTTTGTATTAGACGTCACACATTCTTAAAAATTATGATTATAATAGGGACTGTTTTTCTGAAGATGAGTGGTAAATATTTGTTTCTGGGAGTTTAATCTGCCCACAGTGTTTCTTGTTCAGAACCATTAAACCGTTGACCTAAAGACCAAAAGATCTGCAACATTTAGAGTGGATTTATCTGCGAGTCCTCTGATCCAACGGCTCAGTTTACTGCCAAAACCCTTTCTGTTCTCTTCCACCTCAACCTTCAACTTTACCCAGACAAAGACCGTCTGTCTGCCCATCACCCTTTGGATTCATAGTAAACACTCTGCTCGTGAACTGGAGCAATTTTTGGGTCGTTTACCAGCTTTTATCAGCCCAGTCTTCAGTAAAATACTGCAGCTCTAACTGGATCAACCCTTCAGACTCTTAATGGGTGGATGTAAAGCACAGGACTAATATAACATCACGTTCCTTACATTACGTCACATAAGAACCTTCTGAAAGTTTGCATGCTTTGTTTGTTTGTTTATTCTTTGGTGCAACGTTAGAATGTGGTGGGTTAACAGGAGTAAAATGAAAAGTACAGGAGTAACTGGTGAGTCGGATGCAGTTAAAATGGCTAACCCAGCCTTGGTGCGTTTTCATAACACAGCTTTCCTATTTAGACATGTCTCTGTTGGCCTAGTTCTTGTCAGACCCTTGTTGAGCTGGTTCCTGTTAGGCCCCTGTCAGATTCCTGTTGGTCAGGTCTCTGTTGGACTGGGTCCTGTCAGACCTCTGTTCTACTGATTCCTCATAGGCTGGTTTCTGTTGGACCCCAGTTGATCTGGGCTCTGTTGGACTGGGTCCTGTCAGATGTCTGTTGTGCTGGTTCCTCATAGGCTGATTTCTGTTGGACTGGGTACTGACAGATGCCTAATAAAATGGTTCCTGTTGTCCTGTTTCCTGTCAGATGTCTGCCGTACTGGTTCCTCATAGGCTGGTTCCTGTTGGACCACTGTTGGTCTAGTTGGGCTAGATTTTGTCAGACCCCTGCAGAGCTGGTTTCTGTTAGACCCCTGTCAGACCCCTGTTGGTCAGGTCTCTGTTGGACTGGATCCTGTGAGACTCTTGTTAAACTGGTTCCTGTTGGCATAGTTCCTGTCAGACCTCTGTTGTACTGGTTCTTCAGGCTGGTTCCTATTGGACCCCTATTGGTCTGGTATCTGTTGGGCTAGTTCTTGTTAGACTCCTGACAAACTTGTTCCCTATAGGTTGGTTCCTGTTGAACTGGTTCCCGTTAGACCCATGTCAGAGTATTCCATGTTGTCCTTGTTCCTATCAGACCCCTGTTGGTCAGGTCTCTGGACTGGGTCCTGTCAAACTTCTGATGAACTTGTTCCTTTGCATGGTTCTTGTCAGACCACCATTGTATCGGTTCCTCAGGCTGGTTCCTGTTGGACCCCTGTTGGTCTGGTCTGTTGGGCTAGTTCTTGTTAGACTCCTGATAAATTGGTTGATTATAGGCTGGTTCCTGTTGAACTGGTTCCCGTTAGACCCATGTCAGAGTAGTCCATTTTGTCCTTGTTCCTGTCAGACCTGTGTTGGTAAGATCTCTGGACTGGGTCCTGTCAGACTCCTGATGAACTGGTTCTTGTTGGCATGGTTTCTGTCAGATCCCTGTTGGTCTGGTTCCTATTGAACCCCTGTTGAACTGGTCTCTGTTGGCTTGGGTTCTGTTTGCCTGATTCCTGTTAGAACCCTGTTGGTCTGGTCTCAGTTTGACCCATTTTTGTGGCAGTCCTCTCTGACAGATCAAGCAAACACCTTGGGCATGAGTCACCACGGGCCTTCAGGTTTTCTTTGTTAAATCTTTGATCCAGATCCTGTTGTTGGTCCACCACCACAGTTTTTCTGTGGACAGATCCTTCGTGGTTCTGAGACAAATTAAAATGTTTCTGAAGGAGAAACAGCTCCATGTAGATTATCTAACTTGAAGCATTTTTCAACTGAATGTTTTATTTTAAAATGTTTTAAAAGATCAGAAGACCATAGTTTTCTCTTTTGCTTCCACGGTAAAAATGTTATTCGAGTCTAATGTGAGAGTGGTGGTGCAGAGGTTAGTGAAGAAGAAATATGACAGTGAGAGGACTGAAGAGAGGAGACAGGAATATAAGGAGATGCAACATAGAGCAAAGAGGGAAATAGCAAGGGCAAAGCAGAAGGCATATGATGAGACACTAAAGAGGGTGAGAAGGACTTGTACTGATTGGAAAGACGGGGGGATCAGGCTGGAAAGGATTTGCAGCAGGTTAGGCTTATAAAGATAGGAATGATAATGTTCTAACGAGAGAGAAGACAGTGATGGGAAGATGGAAGGAGTATATTGAGGAGCTAATGAATGAAGAGAATGAAAGGCAAATAAGAGTAGAGGTCATAGAGACTGTGGACCAGGAAGAGGGAAAGATTAGTGAAGGTGAAGTCCAGAAAGCTCTGAAAAGAATGAAGAAGCGGAAGGTTGAGAAAATGCCTGAGGAGTGGAAGAGAAGTGTACTGGTGGCCATTTTTAAGAACAGTTGTAGCAACTACAGGCGAATTAAGTTGATGAGCCACCCAATGAAGGTCTGGGAGAGAGTTGTGAAAGCTAGACTTAGATGAGAGAAGTCACTTAGAGGTGACCAAGCTCATCAGCAACTCTACTTCCTCAGACTTATCTGTGCTGGATTATCTCATGCTGCTGATTATCTTATGCTGCTGTATTCATTCATACTCGTCTACTCACACTGTTGTGTCTCATTGTCGTGTGCTTTAATATACCGTATGATTTTACATTAGCGTATATCTTAAATCTTTTAGCATATTGTTTAGCGTTCGTTTAGAATTTAATTTCCCTCTGGGATTAATAAAGTATTTTAAATTTTTTTTTAATTGAATTGAATTAATCTTAGCGATCCTTATATATTGTTTGTTTTTGCTTCAAGCTTCACCCCGTCTCTGTGTCTCCTCAGGGAGGAGGGCCAGTGCGTGGAGGGCATCATGGAGATATTTGACATGCTGCTGGCGGCCACCGCTCGCTTCCGTGAGCTCAAGCTGCAGAGGGAGGAGTACGTGTGTCTGAAGGCCATGATCCTCCTCAACTCCAGTGAGTTTTCCTGATGCACAACAAACCCGGCGTCAGGTCGCAACAATTGACAGCGCACCTTTGATCGTGTGTGGTCAGTGCTGCAATGTGTGCTTTCTACTTGCATAACCCAGATAAGTTCTGTTGATGTTTACTGACAGAACCCGAGTGCCGCTCTGCACATATCCGACCCCCACGCTGGGAACAGACTACGGCGTTGTTCTAACCCTGTTCTAACCCTGCAGCCAGGCCAGACTGACTAAACAATCCCACCCAACAACCACAAGATTCACTTGAATAACTTTAGATTATACACAACAGGACCATGATCCCAAACCCGAATGGGTCAGAAAGACAAGAACTGAGGTGCTTCAACGGTCCAGTCAGAGTCCAGAAGCTCATCCTGATGGTGGAACCTTCAGAGAGCTGAGCAGAAACCTCAATGAAGCAACACTGGAAAAAGGAGTGGGCCAGAACTTTTGACCCGTGCTTTAGTGTAATTGTTCTGTTTTGAGTTTGTAACGTGTCCAAATTGAACTTGAAGATGTCTCGTAACAAAATATCTTCTGAATATAAAAAGTCTGTTTCTTCTCTGAGAAGAAGAAACCAGATCTGAGAGCCGACCTCATGTCACTCTTTGGTTCAAAACTTCATTAAAGCTCAGCGTTCTCTTAAACTCTAGTATTTCACTGATTTTCAAACTTTACAGAACCTTTTTGGACAGTAAAAGCCATTACCCTAAATCAACTTTATTGTTTTCACCAAGTGTGGCTGATGTTCTGCTTCCTCTGACCCACAAGCATGGACCTCATCTCTGCACGGCTTAGTGTTTTTAGACTTTCCAGGGGTCACAGCGTCCTCTCAGCACCCCCTCCCACCAGCAAACAGACTTCAGTGAGGTGACAGACCTCGCTGCATGTCCTCACAGTTCAGCTGAACAAAGTTTCCTCCTGCAGGCACACACACCGGCCTCTGCCAGACCCGCTCCTCTCTGTTGACTCTGCTGCATCTGGGCTAGGACAAGGAAATGAGAACACATTGTGCAAGAAGTGAAACGGAGTAAAGTCCGTGAAAAAAGGGAGGAGGTCTAAGATTTATAAATTTGGATGGATGGAAGCTTTGGGCTCTGTACGGGTGGAGGGCGGACAGAGAGAGCTACAGCTTCTCCTCTCTGTCATTTTCTTGTATTTCACTCCAAGAGTCCATCCAAGAACCTTAAGGGTCTTTGAAGAGCCAGATGGCAGAAAGAAAGACACCAAGAAAACAGTCAACTTAATGAGAGACCTGGATCAGGTTAATGTAATGTAATAAACACATTACAGTACCATGTTCCACTTCTGAGGTTTGAACCTCTGACCGGTCATCGGTCAGTTGGTCCATACTCTAAAATATTGGGCATCCAATGATGCAGAAAACCTCATGAACAGTAATTGCTCTTACAACATCTGACTGATACAGTACAAGTACAGTATCAAAGGAGAAATGGCCTCACAGCAGGATGGTTGTAGGACCTTTCTTTGGGAAATTGGTAGGGACTCTCCTTGCATGGCAGAATATATAAACTCTGCAGACATCTGATACAAAGTATTGCGTGTTTTGGTTAAAATGTATATTTATGCTGTGTGTTGCAGATCTGAGCACAACCTCCCCACAGACGGCCGAGGAGCTGGAGAGTCGGAACAAGCTGCTGCGACTCCTGGACTCTGTAATTGATGCACTTGTCTGGGCCATTTCCAAACTGGGACTGTCCAACCAGCAGCAAACTCTGCGCCTGGGCCACCTCACCATGCTGCTTTCTCACATACGCCACGTCAGGTACAGACACAAAAACCCTCACATCCTCCACATCAGGTACTGACATTAACACCCTTACATCTGCTACAACAAGTACTGACACATAAAACCTCACATCCTCCACAGCAGGTACCGACACTAACACCCTTACATCTGTCACATCAGGTACTGACACACAGACCCTCACATTATCCATGTCAGGTACTGACCAAAACCCTTAAATCTACAGTTTCAGATACCGACACACAAACCATCACATACTCCACGTGGAGGTCAGACACATACTGGGCTACATACGATACAGACACCTTTAGGTCTTACCCCTGGGTACGTTAGCAGCTTTGTCTTGTGGTTTTGTCCAAGGCAGTGTTGTTGTCTCTACATTGATTATTTTTAAAAACATCACCTGAAGCATAATTTCTGTTTTCCCTCTGATTTTTAAGTTTTATTGAGCAGAATCATGGGTTCTGAGATAAGTCCTGTTCTAAAGTCCTTACACTGGCTGCCTGGACTGATTTTAAATTTCTGTTAATTTTCAGGTTTTTATTTACCGAGTGCCAGACTATATCAGAGAGATGGTTTTGGTTTGTGAACTAGGACAACTCCTCAGATCATCTGGTTCCTCTCTTTTAGCTATTCCACAGAGCAGAACAAGAACTGTTGGAGATTCTGCTTTTAGTAGCCATGCACCGAGACTGTGGCCTGTTGAAGGATACGACAGATCTGAACACTTTTAAAGACAAAAATGAGCTTCTTCAGCCTCACTGTCCCCTGTCTCTCCACAGTAACAAAGGGATGGACCACTTGTCTAACATGAAGAGGAAGAATGTGGTTCTGGTTTACAACCTCCTCTTGGAGATGCTGGATGCCAACACATCCAGCAGCGGCAGCAGTCAAACTGCCTCGTCCTCACCAAGCTCGGATACGTACTCCGACGGGCTGCAGTACCCCCCACCTTCGTTCCATCTGCAGCCTGGCATGGAAGACGTTGTCACCTCTCACCCCAGCAATGACAGCTTTCATGAGCCTCCACTGGAAGCAGCTGAAGACCGACTCATGGATGGGCGTCTGCAGGCTGGTACATTCCCATCCACGCCTTCTCCTCAGAATTTGGTCGGGTCTTTAATAGACAACGATGAGTAAGTTCCTGTGTTTCTTTATTCAAACTTTTCAGAGTTTTCTTTATTTTAAGGTAGCACAGTTAGATGTTGGTGTTGACTTAGCCATGATGACTGGGTCATCAGATGTTTGAGGCTTCCAAGGACAATCCTTTTGGAACTGTGCTTTGAGCTGCGGCAGGTCATGGAGTGCGACACAGCAAGGAACCGTGCACAGCCCGTGCACATTTAGCTGCTAACCACACTGGGATTCTTAACAGGGACATTTCAGAGGGAGCTGGCAGACCGATCAGAACTGAGCCAGTCCACCCTGAGCCGAGCCATGCCAGCTGTGTGCGATGGAATGATCCGTATGTCAACCAGGAATATTAAATTACCCACAATGCAGTTGACAAGGCCAACATTAAAGCACAGTTTGCAGCAACAGCCGACTGCACACACATTGCTCTAAAAGCACCATCACAGGATGAATATGTTTGTTAACAAGAAGCATTTTCATTCAATTAGCAAATTGTATATTTTATATTCTGCTTTTGGAAACTCTAGGAACTGCAAGTAAGCCTGCAGTCTGAGAGTGAAATGCTCTGTTAGGGAAAAAATGGAACAATACGAACTCTAATACAAGATGGGGCTAGGTTGTTTAGAGATTTGTAGGTAAGATTTTGAATTCAATTCTGGATTTGACTTGGAGCCAGTGGAGAGAAGCTAAAACTGGAGCGATCAAGCAACTGTATCAAATGCAGCACTGAGGTCTAACAGGACCAGTGTAGACACCTGTCCGTTGTCAGAGGCCATGAGAATATCATTAGTAACTTTTACCAGTGCAGATTCAGTGCTGAGCTGTAAAACCTGCTGAAACTCTTCAAACAAATTATTTCTTTGTAGATGATCACGCAACTGACCTGCAGCTATTTTCTCTAGAATTGTTTTAGATGATTAATAAGATTAATTATTGTTGGTGAATAACAGTGGACAACCTGTTTTACAGCTACATCCCAACGGAGCGCTGGTCCCTGGATGCGGAGGACAGGGGTTCAGCAGGGGAACCGGTTAGTTACATCATCTCTGATCATGTTGTCATGGAAACAGCCTTAGAGGGGTGAAATGACTGAACCTAAAAGGTACCCAACCCCTGAAGAACACTGAGAAAAGAAAGCCACAAAGTGCTGATGCACGCTAAAGTCTTTTCCTTCTCCAGATGGTTTTTAAGTCTTTCAGAACCAAACCTTATTGGAGCGACTGTATATTTTGTTGGTGAATAGTTTTTTGTGAACGTGCACTACAGTAATGTTCATTAGAACATCACTGGACCTCTGCCAAGCAGTTTGTGCTCTTTTTTTGTTTTTACTGTAACTGTGTCGGTGTAACATTCAGAAGAAACCATCTGTTTTCTAAGGTTGCATGTGGACCAAACCCACTTGTTCTCTGTGCCTCTGCAGTGTAACTCTTTCTGTGTACGTTGGTGTTTTAACTGGTGCCTGTTGATGCAACATTTTTCTACTCTTGTGCAAAGAAGCAGCAGTACGTGGCCTTTATCTGAAGTGACTGTTAATTCTCTCTATTCTGTCTGGAAACTAAGGCTGAATCTACAAACAGATGTTCTTTCACACTGCAGCCTCTGCTTCGTAATGCTGGCCTAGGATTATAGATAAAGTTCCTGTTAGATGGCAGGTTTTTAACCAATTTAACTTTCCCAGCTTTCCCGGCACCAAGTACCTGCTTATTTTGGGTACGAAAAGAAGCCTTACCATAGCTGCCTCAGCGGCTGACCCAAAGGATTTATGCTACTGGAACTTCTGTGGAAATGAAAACAGGTAATGGAAATCATTAGAACTGGTCTAAATGTACTTGTTTAGTTTGGGACTGGTGGCTGCTGCCTGGAAGGACGGGGAGCTGTTGAAGTATGAGCAGCATCCTTTCATGTAAGAGAAAAACTGTGCAAGTAAACATAAATTGTAGATTATATCCTCGTTAAAACAGCCAGTTATTTGTCACTTTACTGAACGTGCTACCCCTGAACGCACCGTCAGGATTACAAAATTCAGCCTTAGACCAGATTATCTAATGACCGGTGATGTGTTTACTGTCCATTTCTCTCTTTGTCTCGTCTGTGGCTTACACATGCATGAACACACACACACGATGTTCCTGTTGTTTGTGAACAAAACTCTCATTCTGCCTGCTGGTGCCGGACCGGGTCAGTGCTAAAACTGGACCGGGTCCGTCTCAAAGCCAGAGATCCTGTAAACAATCGACAGTTTTTATTATCAGGCAAAAAGACAACAATTGTTACATAAATAAAGGATCATACATTAAAAAAATATTTTACACATGTTCTGTTTTTGTTGTTTGTTTTGTATATTTAAAAGTATTTGAGACAAATGTATATAAAATTATACCAAAATATACACGTAGGACCAAAATTAACAGTAACTTTCACACATTTATGTTCTATAACTGGATTTAACCTGTTTATTATCAAGTATCAGCCCTCTGTCTCTCAGTACTTTATAAACTAAATGTTTTATTATTATGGTACATCTAGTTACAGCTGATTTAATATCTTATAGTCTTTACGTATGAAAATAGAAATTTATGTTTAAGAATATTGCAGAAAGATATTAGTTAAATTAATGATAATAGTAAAATTTGTGTCAGTGGTCAGGGTTAGCCAGGAGGAGGAATAATAATCTACATCTGAAAGTTTTTTTTTTTGTTCAGGAGAAACAAACAAACACTTTAAAACGTTATAAACTCAGAAATTAGAAACAATACATGGTTTGTTTTCTAATAAATAAATACATACTTGTTTTTAAACACGGGAATATGATTTAAAGTCAAGAAGGGCAGCGGTTGTGTTTGTGTGGAGCCGAAAAGCTGCCTCCAAACACAACCCGGTACTGTCCGAGTGTCAGTTCAATGTTCCTTTGGTGCGTGGGGGACTTCATGTGGGCGGGGGGCCGTTGGTGTAGTGCAGCATGGGGTAGAAGGATCGGGCAAAGTTGTTGGACAGTTTGCAGCTGTAGTCGTCGTCTGACCGAGGAACCAGACGGATCAGAATCAGCAGGAGGAAGAGGAGCAGGTGGAGGGGGAGGGCAGCCCGCAGGACCCGGTGTAGGAGTGGTCGAGGGGGGGAGGAATCCCTCATCTCCTCCCTGTTTGAGAACAAAATGTTGTCATTTCCAGTGTAAACTGTGTGAGTTTGACCCGTTTAAAGACAGACCGTAGGTAAAGTTCTCATCATTTACTGGATCTACCGCTGTTCAAACATGTTGGGTGAGAAACAAATTAAAAGAGGGCAATACAACGGAAAACAATCGGGTCAGCAGCAACATCTTTATACTTGAACAAACTCTGAACATGCTGATTATAAACCAAAGATTTTACCTGTTAGCTGCTGCTGGTCTGACTGCTGCCGAGTGTAAATCTGACTCCTGAACAAAGAAAAAAGTAGATTTAGTTTCAAAATATAACAAAACGTTAGTGTGACATCCTGACTTCAGACATTCTTATCATCTCATCAATACTGTTGGTACATGTATCCATCTAAATAAGAGCTTCTTTAAACTCTAAACTTTCCAACAGAACAAAGAAGTCCTTTCTCCTGCCATTGGCTGAAGGTAGTGGTTTACCTTCAGCTGTGAACTGAGGGCTTTCAGACCAACACTGCCGAGTTCAGAACCAGATGAGCAGGTTCCCTGAAACACGGACCATCAGATAAGTCTAACTGAACCAGTTCAAAGTCACCACGCTTAAATTAACACTGCTGATGGTAACCCAGGTAGTGCCACCTTCTGAACCTGTCTGTTCCAAAACACTAAATAAGACTTAAAAACTGAACGGTTAATTAGATTTGACAAATATTTCTTCATTTTATAGTACACCAGTGCCAAAAGATGCTCCAGTTTCAAAATATTTTGACAACAGATTTATAAAGATTTTTATTATTTATCACCTATAGGACAGAAATGTTCCTTTAATATTAAACTGTACTGTTGAATTTTTTTTTTTTTTTTGTCGCCCTCCCTTCCCTCCTGAGGGTCATTAGGGTCTTTGCATCCCTTGCTCACAGGGAAATGTTCACAAAAAGTTACAATGGAGCAGCATGATCCCAGTCAATTTCACTCTACATTCCACTATATTGCTTGAGACTAAAGAATTTCTGTGAGCAAGGCCAACAAAGACCTAATGACGAGAGAGACGGAGAGACAGAGAGAGAGAGAGAGAGAGAGAGAGAGAGAGAGCTAGCTAGCTACATATGAGCCTCAGGAGGGAAGGGGAAAAAAGGCTGATTACCCTTAAGAGGGAAATAAGCAAAGACTGATGTCAGGAGGGAAAGAAACAAAGACTGATGACCCTCAGGAGGGAAGGAAACAAAGACTGAT
>NC_056518.1:31082265-31098638 GCF_014905685.2 Nematolebias whitei | reverse complement strand
ACAGAGTTCCAGAAGAGTTCAGAGTTCTTGGAATCCAGAATGCAGAGCGTTTGGGAGTTCATGAATGCAAAACGCAGGCATTCATGGATGCTGCTAAACCAAACAAGCTGAACCAGAGACGATTTTGGGAATTATAACTTCTGTTTGGATAACCTCGCACGACTCTCGAGGTATTTTAGCTGTTCTCAACGGAGACGCTGAAAGTGGCGCGAAGTAGGACTTCACGCCGACCTGATCTATCTTCAGAAAGGTAAAAGTCGACCTTCACCCAAAAGTGTACTGTTTGGGACAAGCTGATTTCCAATGAGCGTGCTGTTCTGGTTAAAACAGATAAATTCCCTCACACATCTCTCTGTAAGATAAATCTCAATTTTCCATCTTTAAACTCTCCTTTCTGCTAGAAAATTAATCCAGATGTTTTCATTAATGTCTGTGGTGAAGCCACGGAAAACCATGGCTGTATGGTTTCCTGGTTGTAAAACTGATTAATTATGCTGTTGTTGTTTTCATATTTTGCCAAATTAATGCAAATGTTTGATGTTAATCTTTGATTCTGTAAATAAATGACCGCATTCATATAGATTGATGGGTCAAAGATAAATGACGTCTCACGTTTGCATTTCATTAAATTCAATGCACGTTTTATTCAGTCCAGAAAAATGAGGAATCCGTTTTAATTGATGAATATATCTCCGCATCTGTTCATCTACATATTGGTATATATATATATATATATATATATATATGGGAGAGGTAAAGTGAAGTCCTGTTGTCTTACCATCAGCATGGTCTGATGCTCTATCAGAACAACCCTCTTGGTGCTTACGGCCCACACTTTGCTCTCAGCCTCAGAGAGCCACAGCATCAGCAGATGCAGCACTTCATGAAACTCCTGAAGACAAGTTTCAAACTGTTAGCTATTCTGACTATGTGACGTGAGAACTTTTAGGATCTGTGCAGCAGACCCGACACTGCAGCAGAGCAGAGTGCAGCTTCCTCTCCCAGCTCTCCAGAACCTCGCAGGCCTGGGTCCAGCTGTGATTGGCTGAGCTCAGAGCCTCCTGCAGCTCCTGCAGCTCCACGCTGTCACCCAGCAGGAAGTGACCGGCGTTCAGGTTCACAGAGATCATCAGACACTTATAGGTGTTGAAGTTCTTCTGCAACTCCTTTACAGAGCAAAGAGAAAACATGAGACTTCATCTTGTTAGTGCCTGGAGGTACAAACTGGATGGGATCATGGAGTTGGTCTTCTTCAGACAGTATGACGTTACCTTAAGTTTCCTTATGTTGATCTCGATGTCTCGGATGCTGCTGGATGGAGCGATTCGCTGCAGCCTCTCCAGCTCAGGCAGCACCCTGCCCAACCAGGAAGTGATGTCACAAAGGTCATAGCTGAGCCTCTGCCATTGCTCCAGAGCTTCCATCTCCCCAGGGAACTGTGTCTGTTTCAGCTCCCAGCGCTCAATCTCACCTGACCGGAGAAACAGTCAAACAGCAATTTACAATGATGTGTTTTCCCACAATTCCTTTAGCTGACTGGTTCATCTGTGCCTGTATACCTTTACTGGTCTTCTGGTTGCTGCTACTCAGACCTTCATCTAGCAGCTCTTCATTGTCATTCAGGATCAGTTTCACATTCTTCACACAACTGATGCTGCCTCTGCTGTCTGACAGACGTTTAGCCTGAGCAGAAGCACACACAGGTGCAAGAGGCAGAGTTACAGGAAGTAGAGTTACAAGAGGCAGAGTTACAGGAAGTAGAATTACAAGAGGCAGAGTTACAGGAAGTAGAACTACGGGAGGCAGAGTTACAGGAAGTAGAGTTACATTAGACAGAGTTACAGGAAGTAGAGTTACATTAGACAGAGTTACAAGAAGTAGAGTTACAGGAGGCAGAGTTACATGAAGTAGAGTTACATTAGACAGAGTTACAAGAAGTAGAGTTACACGAGGCAGAGTTACAGGAAGTAGAATTACACGAGGCAGAGTTTCAGGAAGTAGAGTTACAGGAGGCAGAGTTACAGAAAGTAGAGTTACATTAGACAGAGTTACAAGAAGTAGAGTTACACGAGGCAGAGTTACAGGAAGAAAAGGTACAGAAGGCAGGGTTACCAGAAGTAAAGTTTCATGACGCAGAGATATAGGTAGCAGAGTTACATTAAGTAGAGGAACAGAAGGCAGTGTTACAGGAAGCAGAATTACAAGAGGAAGTGTTACACAAAGTAGAGTTACAGAAGGTGAGGTTGCAGGAAGTAGAGTTACAGGAGGCATGTTTATAGGAAGTAGAGTTACATTAGGCAGATATATAATAAGTAGAGTTACATGAAGCAACAAGGAAGGAAGTGATACAGAAAATAGAGATACAGGAGATAGGGTTATAGTAAGTAGGGTTATAGGAATAGGAGGCAGAGTAACAAAAAGTAGAATAGCAGCAATTGGAGTTGCAGGAAGAAGAGTTACAGGAAATAAAATTAAGGCTGAGTTACAGGAAGTAGAAAACAAGAAAGCAGAGTTACAGAAGGAAGAGTTATAAGAAGTATAATTACAGGAAGCAGAATTACAGGAAGCTGTTGTCTCTACGTTTATCTGTCTGTGTTTTCTGTCGTGCATGCATGTTCTCACATAGTCCTGCTGGCGGAGAGGAGAGCTGCTGCTCGAAGATGAGTTCAGCTTTGGGAGGAGTTCTCTGGGAAGGTGTTTTGTCTTTGGGGAGCCGGGGTGGTACCAGCTGGGTGGGTCCGTCACAGATCTTACTAAAGAAAAGAAATGAGAAATCATCAAACTAAAACAATAAAACTAAGAACTCATCAACATTTAGGAAAAACAAGGCTGGTTTTTGCCAAACATAGTAAAAATCATGGACGAACAGAGAAACGTCCAGACAGGAAACGTGCGTCTTTGGAAATAGATGGATTTGTTGTTTTGGTCTTGGTTCAGCCTGAAATTGTTGCTCTGTCTACAGGATTCTGTGGCTTCCTTTGAGAAGGCATCTTGTAACATTAGATCTAAGTTACATATGTCAAACTCGAGGCCCGGGGACCAAATGTGGCCCTCGTTGACATCTTATCTGGCCACCAAGATGATATGTTAAATGTAAAATACTTTTTTTTTTTTTTTTTTTCAGTAATCTTTGATTATGATGTCAAAAGTGCAACAGAGAACATCAAATGAGACCAATCAAACTCTTGCTGAGGAACATGTGACCAAGAAAAGATGTTGGGTATCTTGACTTGAGTTAATGTAGATTCTGAAACTGGCCCTTAGTTTGAAAAAGGTTTTAATTTTGGCCCCTTTTGTAAGTGGGTTTGACACCGCAGATTGCACAGCAGCACATTTAGAGAAAACCAAACAGCATGTCAGCACGGTGGTGCAGGACCGATGGTTTGGACGAGTCCATCCATCAGCTGAAGCTTGGAACAAACTGGGTTCAACAGGACCATGGTCCCAAATACAGCGGCTGATCTACAACAGAACGGGTCAGAAAGAACAGAACCAAGGTTCTGCAACGGTCCAGTCAGAGTCCAGAACCTCAGCCTGACTGTTGTGGATCTTGAGAGAACTGAGCAGAAATTTCAATGAAGTGAAGCAACGCTGGAAAGAAAAATGGACCAAAACTCCACAACTACATGAGAGACGGACGAACAGAACATGAGACATTTTTTTTCCTCATCTCCCCTCAGGTGTTTTGATGAAGGGATTTTATTTCTCCTGAATCAGAACTCATTTGAAGAAAATCAAAGGTGAAGAGGAGAGGGCTCATAAAGCAGCAGAGGGTCTTTATTCTTACCTGACAAAGCACTGAAGAAGGTAGCATCTTCATCATCCTCATGCGACGATGATGACCCCCCCACATCAACAGTGTGGTCCCACTCCAGGGGGATGGAGTCCACACTGATGGGGGTCTCTCTTCCTGAGCGCTCACGAGGAGGAACTAGGAGGTGGCACATGGCCTGACTTCCAGCTGAGACTCCGCCCACTGATGGAGATTCGTCGTCCTCCTTCGTCCCCCTTGCCTCCATCCAGGACGTTTGGTTGATCACATCGGGGGAGTGGGTCAGGACTGATTCGTGGTCTGCCATGTCCCTCTCCTCGTTCTGGACCTGCAGGGTGGAAACGTGTCAGAAAAGTTCAGTTCTTATGCTTTTAAACTTCTCAGTTGGCCTTCATCGACCAACTCCAGATGTTTATCCCATCAACAACTCAGGAAGTGTCCCAGAAGTTAGAACCTCAGAAGCTTCCTTCTGACGGCGGCGCTGCGTGCTACTGACCGGCCTTCTGTTGACGAGGCGCTGATGGAAGCGGGCCACCCTCCCAAACACCTCCTGGCAGTAGGAGTGGAGCTCCTCCAGCTCGTCCTCGATCAGAACGGCATCCAGAGGAGAACTCTTCTGGATCAGGTTCTCCCCGAACACAATGAGAGCGTCAATCTTGTTGGTGTTCAGGGTAATCTCCTGCTGGAAGCCCTGCAGACGGACGGAGACCAAAACCAGGCGGTAAACAACCAACAAGAAACAGTCTTCAATAAGAAAAGATCAGAGACGCAGAATGTTTTCTTTATTATTCAGCCATGAAAAAAGATGCTTCTGTTTTCTGGCTGCTTGAATTCTTTTCAGAACATTAATACAAAACATTTTTTATAAATCAGGTTCAGCAGGTTCACAGAAAGAATCTGAATTTTCCATTTCCATCATAAATTTCTAATCTGACTGAGATCCAGACTTTTGTGGGCCGTGTCTCAGAGTTCCTTCTTTTTTCTGAGAGACAGAAAAATGATTTTATCATCAGGAAATCTACTTTTCCCTGATGGAATGAAAACGTGAGTATTTCCTGCAGAGGTAATAACCTCCATCTGCCAACACGCAGCTTCACATCACGGATTGTGAAACTGGGCTGCTGTCCCTCACCTGCTTTACTGGACCAGAACCAAACTTAAGTTCTGCATCATCTCTGTGTGCGGTGCTGCTCTTCAGACCTCTGGGCCAAGCTTTTCTGTTTGATACTAACAGATGGCTCGCCCGGTTATTTGGGATTTCTTACATTAAAATCAGTTTTCTTTCCGATGATTTGGCACGTTCCTTTTCTTTTGTTTCTGACCAGCAGCTGGTTCTGATGAACTCCCTCAGCAGTCAAGCTCTTTACCTCCACTGAACCTTTTTCTACAAAATAAATCAGCTTGGTGAACGTCCCTTAAGATGTGAGGTCAGAATATGATCCAGAGTCATTTCAGACATTGTTGTCTTTTTGTCTAGGAAGCTTTCTCAGCGTGGATTTTAAACATGAGTTTCTGCAGATGAATCTCTCTCCCTTCCCTCCAGAGGGGCATTAGCAGGGCTCAATTTGAGCCTGATCCTGCTGGAACAGGATACGGGAACTCCCTTATTTTGACAGGATGCAGTCCGGTAACCAGTGTTGCCAGGTGTATGATAATTATCGTATTTGTACAACAATTTTGCCCTCTGTGTGATGTACGATCATTAATCCCAAAAAAAGGCCAAATATACGATAATTTGACCATTCCGTGAATGTGTAATCAGTTGTCATCAGCCTGTCACAACTGTCTCAGAGTTTTTTTGTGAACCCTGAAGGCATCTGTGACCGCAAAGAGATGCACAATTGGCTGGAAATTCCAGCCAATTGTGCTTTTGTAAATGTGACCTATGAGTGACGTGTTTGCGTTTGCCTCAGAACAACGGCCATGATTGGATGAATAGTCCGCTGCGCCCGCCCCATGAGTGAGGAAAGGAAAAAAAAAAGAAGCAGAGCCGGTCTGGAATTGGACCCATCACTACTATAGTGCATCAATAAATTTGTTATTTTGGTTATGACGGGTGTACGATAATTTCCCTCAAAATACAATAATTTTATGTCTCTATTACGATAACCCTACATTTCTCACCTGGCAACACTGCCGGTAACTCTTTGCTTGGATCCGGTAACTCTCAGGCTTACCAATAATAAAGGAAGATTAGTTCTCAAACCCTAGATTCACCAAAATATTGAATAAATTTTAGGGATGCACGATATTATCGGCATGGTATCGGTATCAGCCGATATTAGCGTTAAAATTCAATATCGGACATCGGCCATTCCATTAAAATAACTCACCGATATAAAAGGCGCTGTTTTTGCCTGCAGCGGCAGCACAACGTGATGACGTCACTTGCACCTACCTGATCTCACGGCGGAGAGGAAAATTCAAAATGTCGGCAGTGTGGAAGTTTTATTTTTCGTTGGTGAGGATGTCGGATTCCGAAGATTTGTGGACTACATTGAGCCTCGCTGCATCGTCCGCAGTCGGAGATATTTTTCCGACATAACGTTACCCGGGTTACAAGCCGTCATTTCTGACGTCGTTGAGAAGCTAATAGCTAATAGCACGACTTGTTGGGTGAGTTTTACCACAGACGTTTGGACGCCGTGTTAGCCCTGTTAGCATGATTAATCTTACGGCACAATGGATAGACAAAAACTTTGAACTTTAAAAGGCTGTCCTTCATGCACAGGAGTGCAGAGGATCCCACACTGCAGCTGAACCTGGAACAAGCCTCCACAAGTGAGACAGCATCGCAGGTGACTAATGCTAATAAATAATATTCAACACTTTTCATTTAATACAAGTTAAAGTGCTATGCATATGGCTGTTACTGAATATATGTCACCAGCTCTTACAGCTGTTGCACAATTTTTGTAGCAAATAAGCCTAAATAAGAGGAATATGTTCTGACAATGGAAAGTATATAAAATATTGGCATCGGTTATCGGCCAAATAAGTTTTAACATATCGGCATATCGGCCAAAAATCCAATATTGTGCGTCCCTAATAAATTTGGAATAAATGATGACACAAATAGACCGGTCTATGATTTTTTTTTTTTTTTTGCACGAGTCGGATCCTCTATGCCACCTGTCAATCAATCTAGTGGGCTCATCAGCAACTGACCAATCGTCAATCTTAATTTGTCCTGAAGTGAAACGGTGGGGGGTTAGGATGCAAGAGAGAAGGGGAGCATGCTAAACAACTAGTAAAGAAAGAAATAATCTGGCGCTTAAAATGCTACATTTATGAATCACACAAAGCATTTATAAGTAAATTATAAATATGAATTGGTTTGGTATTTTGTGCGCCTAAACGTTGTGTTGTGTTCCGGTATCAGTGTTGGCCTCGGTGAACCTCGGTCTCACACCGCTATTTGTGTTCCGGCATCGTTTGGTTTACAAATTAAGCACTGGGCATTAGAGTCTTGGACTTTTCGTACCTTCAGCTGCCTCATCTTGTCCTCGATGTCGCTCTCAGAGAAGTGCTCCACATTAGTGAGCTGCAGGTCCATCTCTGTGAGCCAGACCAGGATCGCCTCACGACTTCCTTCAAACTCTTCTCTCTGAGAAGTGAAGTGCTGCACGGGACAAAGTTCAGAGTCAGAAAAAAAAACAACAATGAATGTTGTGTTCCATCAGGCAAACATGTTATCAGTCTCTTTATATTTCAGGGGGAGAAACTTAAAGCTGGGGCAGCAGGTGTGAGCTGAGTTTTCTTCCATCATCAGTTTGAAAATCTGTTTTATGAAGAAACATCAGAAGTGGCAGAAATCTGGTTCAAAGCTGATTCCAGCCTTAAAAAAAACAAACGTGCAGATTCTGTGATCCAGTGCTGGCTTGGTTTTATCAGCGTCCCACACGTGTAAAGAACTAACTGGTTAAATCTGATCCAGGTATTCAGCTGGTCGTAACGACAGTTAGGCACAGAGGTCAGCTGATCAGGAAAATCCAAATCTGCTGTTAATATGAAGTCTTGTTACCGTCTGAAAGGTGACCTAAATCCTGACGGATTAGGGCGGAGCTACCCACAGGAGGAAGAGGCAACACATCAGATGGAAAGGTCGGATGTTTGTTTTCTTGTTCATCTTTTCTCCCGTTCTGAAGGTAACGTGTTACTATGATGACCTTTGACCCCTTGTCTCACCTTGAGTCTACGGAGTACAGCCGCCACCCTCCGCTGCAGGAAGTCCCATCGCTGGTTTCCTTCTTGGACCATAACTCGGAGCTTACAGGAAGCATCGGTGCGGTTCTCCCGAGCCAGACGGCGGTACTGTTTGTTGAGCAGCTCCAGCTGAGTGAGCCGCTCTTGAACCTGCCGCTGGAACGCCTGCCAGGAGAAAATGTCACCTCAACACAACCAAAGACTTACATCAAGAGTTTAACTGAACTGTGAGCTGATGAAAGACTAAACAGCATGGACAGTACCGTTTTTATTGTATTTACTGTCAATGCTTCATCTAAAGACTTCCTGTTCAGTGGTCTACCAAAATAAAAGCTGCTTTAGTTAAGACAGAGAGATGAAAATCATCTGACCTCAAACTTCTTTAGTTCCTCCTTGGCATTGGTGTAGAGGACATTGGTGGACTCTGGGTTGGCTGCAGTTACCTCAGCGGTCTTCAGCCATTCTTCAAAACGAGCATAATCATCCAGGAACTTACACCAGAGACGCCATGTCTCCTCAATCCTAAAGACAACAGAGGAACCAGTTCAACTTTTATACTGGAGACACCATGTCGCCTCAATCCTAAAGACAACAGAGGAACCAGTTCAACTTTTACACCAGAGACACCATGTCTCCTCAGTCCTAAGGTCAACAGACAGACTGGTTCAACTTTCACACCAGAGACACCATGTCTCCTCAGTCCTAAAGACAACAGAGGAACCAGTTCAACTTTTATACTGGAGACACCATGTCTCCTCAATCCTAAGGTCAACAGAGGAACCAGTTCAACTTTTACACCAGAGACACCATGTCTCCTCAGTCCTAAGGTCAACAGACAGACTGGTTCAACTTTTACACATCTCACAGAACTTTTATCAAGCCTTTGAAACATTTTGCAGATTGATATTTGGTGTCCTATTATAAACACTTCCTGTTTCGTGGCAAAACGTGCCAACTGAAAGAGTGGTGACTTCAATGCCTGATGGGCGGAGAATGTGTATTTTTGAATGCAAAGCTTTTCAGAGGGGCTGATTTCAACATGTTCCCACATTGGGGACTGTCTCTGACGCTTCAACACTGTGTCAGGACTTACTTCATCCTGCGCTCCATGGACATGGCACAAATGTTTCTCCAGCGCAGGTCCAGGCTGCGGGTGGTCTGCTGGATGGAGTCGCACTCCGAGTCGCTGCCACATGCGTCGACATCATGGAGCAGGGCGTCACACAGCATCAGCACCGACGCCACACTCTCTGCGTGCTGCTCGATGTCCCTCTGCAGGTCCTGCAGGACAATCAGGACGGAGGACCTTTATGGGTGAGGTGATTCAGGCACCATGAAAGCAGAGATTTACAAGAGGAGATCAACCGATACTAGACTGTGTCATCAGGATGGTAAGTGTTAGGAGTACCATGTGGTTTTGAGGTATGAGTCCTCTGAGCCAGCATCTAATTCCGTCTAGCTTCTCAGACCAGTAACCTAAGTGCTAGAGTCTCAGGACCTGGTTGACCTTAAAGATAAAAATGTTCCTGGGCAGCATCCTGGAGGCCAGCAGGCTCCCATCAATCTACAAGGATCAGAGGTGTCTTCTGTCTTCATCATCATCTATATCTTCTAGTCCTTCAGGGGTCTCCACAAGGAAACAGATGTCCCCATCACCCAGCATCCTTCTCTGTCACACCCAGGGCCGGCCCAAGGCATAAGCAAGCAGCTGCTTAGGGCCCCGGAGCCACTAGAGGGCCCCCTAAGTGGAATTGAATTATTATTTATTTTTTTGTTATGGTTTCTATGATTCTATTTAATATTTTAAGTTCAGCTTTTACAAATTGTTGCATACATTTACATAGTGTTAACAACTAATTATTCAACTTAAAATTTATTCTTTAAACTATTTTACGTGGTTTCAAGTAATTGTTTATTTACATTATTTAAGCATTTCCTTGATAATTTTTTTTTTTATTTTGTCCGTTTTTGCACAATTTAATCTATTTTTATGCATCCAAGTTATTTTATCTGTTTGTTGTTGATCTTGCACTACAAATTATTTTAAACATTACTGTTGCATTTCTTTGGAACCAAAGATAATAAGCCAGATGACACTTTTGCTGTAAAACGCATTGCGTACTGTTTTTTTGTTGTTGTAGCGTTTCAATGAGTTCATGTCAGGTGAGTGAATGATCTGATCATCTGACCGTTGATTGCAGTAATCCACATTATTAGCAGAAATAGAGGGCCTCATGGAGGCTTGGGCCGGCCCTGGTCACACCAAACCTCTGAAGATCCTCTGTCACTCCATTCATCAGCGTTCTCCTCTGTTCCTCACCTTGCCAGACATCCAATGTCCAATTTGTCCAGTGTTTTCCCTCCACACATGTCCAAACCATTTCAGCTTCTAACTTGAGATGTCCTTCTAAACGACTCATTTATAGTCCATTTTGTCAAGATTTAAACACCTTAATTTATTTTTTCTCCAGAGTACTCATACCAGTCCAGCTTTCTTCCACCTGCTCCCCCTCACTACTCATCACAAGGTCATCTCCTCTGGTCCACGTAGAACATACAAGGTGTCTCATTTATCATAGGTGATGCTCTGCTGGTTTAAAGTGAAAGTTTCAGCTACAAACACAAATATACAATTACTAAAGAGTTTGGATGTTGTGTGAAATGTAAAAACAATAAAACAAAAGCAGAATGCAATGATTTGTAAATCTCATGAACTTATAAATTATCTACAGAGGAACATGGTAAATTAATCAGATGTCGAAACAAAGAAATTGTATCATTTTTATGGACAAATTGGGTTGTTTTGAAACCCACTGTGAATAAAATGTGGATTTATTTACATGTTACATCCCATCTTTGTCAATGAACCACGGTTGTATTGTGGACATGATTACAAAATAAAAGCGTGATTTTATGAGAGGGACTTTAATGAATCACCCCAAACTTCAACACCAACACAGTAACTGCTGTGTGTGTGTGTGTGTGTGTGTGTGTGTGCATGCGTGTGTGTGTGTGTGTGTGTGTGTGTGCGTGCGTGCGTGTGCGTGCGTGTGTGTGTGTGTGTGTGTGCGCACACTCCATCTGCAGAGTCTGACAGCACTTTTGTTGGTTCTTGCTTGTTCAAGTTACTACTCTCTGGGTTGCTATGACGACAGCTGAAAGCTTTTCCATCCAGGAGTCGTTTCAGCACCCCTCAGCTCCTAATAGGGGTGGGGGGTGCAGGAAGAGAGGTCCCGCCTCTTTCTACAAACCCAGCTCTCCACATCTTTCTCACTTTTCTGTCCCCCCCCCCCCCACCCCCCCCCATCTGTCTGTCATCTGTCTCAATTTCTTTTTCTCCATAACTGGAGCCATTTTTCCATCAGACAAATGCTTCGTTTCTTCAGACACCTTCCTGTCCAAAATCAGACAGACAACTTAGGTCCAATTTGTGTCACCATTTTCTGCTGCATTTCCTAAACTACAGAAACTTGTTAAACTTTCAGCCAAGAAAAATAATAAAAATCAAGAGATGTCTTAAAATCTCCTGAGCAGATAAACCTCAGCATCAGTAGCTGTTATTAAAAATCAAATTATGTAAAGATCTCGAGCGGACGTGTGCAGGACGGGCAGAGGAGCAAAGATTCATTCATTCAAACTTTATTCATACAGATAAATCACACGTGAAGACTCATTTACAAATGAGACGTGATTCACAAAAGATTCATAAAAACACAAACTTTCCAACAGTTTGGTCGATTTAAATCCTGAGACGAGGCCGTCTACATAAATACATAATTACTGACGGCAGAGTCAGAAGATATGTTGTCCTCTGCAGACACATCTACGTCATTTGTCCTCAGTCCAGCTTTGTCCTGGCTCAGGGTCAGAGTGGACCACATGAAGGACATGTGTTGGACATGTGGACCACATGAAGCCAGCAGCAGACAGGCGGAGAAAGGACAGCTCGACTGTCAGCTGGAGTTTTGATTTTGATGCTTTTTTATGGACCGAGCCAGTTTAAGACATGATCCCAGAAGACCTAGCAAGACCAGAGTCATTTGAGACTGAGCTGCACATGGGGGACATCTGAGACATCTCCACATCTGCCTCCATCTCCCAGCATGCTTTGCTGTCACACCATCACTGCACTCTTCGACGTTCTCTGTGGTCTTCTCTGTTCCTCCTTCCTGAGCGGCGTCTTAAACACCCTTTGTCCATTATGTCCACTGTCCCTCCTCTGCATATGTCCACACCATCGTCACCTCAAGAGCTCTGTCTCCAAACCTGAGCTGTCCCTCTGAAGGTCTTCTTATTTCCTGTCTTCAAAGAACATCCACTTCTTCAGGTTCTCTTCCGCCTGCTCCCTACTCTCACTACACATCACATGGTCATTTCCACTGGTCGACGGGAATATTCTTGTATTTTTGTGCAACGATGGCCTCATAAAACTGACTCATGGTGTCTTCGCACCATCGTCCGAGTCAGTTTTGGGCACAAACACACAAATCAACTCATGGATTTATCAACAACGGTCAAGTCTTGTGTTGGACCATGTCTCCTGAACCCTTTCACCTCCACCGGTAACTTTTAGTTGTTCAGAATTCTGCGGTCCTGCAGACAACAAGAACACTAAAAGGCTCGAGTCCATTTAGGTTTTGTGTCCACCTTGGGAGTTGTGTTAGTCCGTACATTTAGCACCTCTCAGCTCAGCGTGGCAGCTTATTCCTCGCTCCTCGGAGCTTGCTGAGTTTCTACTTTGCAGCACTTTTCTGCTCGTGTGCTTTTGGACCACAACAGAGCCACTGTACCATAAATGGTTCTGAAACAGGCGTGGAGTCCCCAAAACAGAGGAGACTCCTCTGGACTCTCGGCCATTTCAAAAGCAGCTTTCTAATGCTGTTCTTTTTAGGGAAGATGTTCGAGTTCAGGAGTTTTATACAAGCTGCAAACTGAAAACTTGTTGATTTGACTGAATAAGATGTTGTTTTACATCTTTGTTCTCAGGGTTTCAGCTGCTGTTTGTTCTTCCTGTTTCACTGCGATTGTTTTTCACTTTGTGATTGGAAATTTCTTTAAACCCAAGAATTAAAGCAGAAGTTGGATCCCAGCTGCAGAGTCCACTCTGATCATTACAACAACTGTAAATTCAGTCAACGAAACTCCGACAAAGAAATTATTTACAGATAATCTCTGAAACACTAACTTGAAGCTGATAAAATATAAAAAGGGACACTTTTACACCACGGGACGAGAAAGGACCTGGGGTCATCGACAATGAGAAAAAGTTTGACTGTAGTTTTTGTCTCAGACTGACTCCCCAAATCTGATTTCTCCTGAGTCTCTTCATCCAACTCATTTACACAATGGACTAAAACTAAGCACCTGATCAGGAGCCAAGCTTTGTTCAGCATTTCTTCAAAAATAAATACATTTTCAAAGTTCTCTGATTTCTTACATCAACATATTAATTAATATATTCCAAAGACTCAGGCTCTGAGTTCAGGCAGACTGTAGCTGTGAAACTAAAAGGAGTTTGAGAGTCGTGGAGGACGTGTTCTGATCCTATTGGTGATGTGATGATCGTTTATTCAAGCCCTCCCTGAACATAAGAGGATCTGAGGTGGAAGTGGTCTCCAGCTACAAGTCCTTGGGTGTACACATGAATGACAACCTCAGTTGGAGCAACAACACCACCAGCCTGATCAAGAAAGCTCATCAGAGACTCTACTTCCTCAGACGGCTGAGACGAGCTGGGAAGCTCAGTCCTCACCTCCTTCTACAGGTGTGCAGTGGAGAGCATCCTGTGCTCCAGCTTCAACGTGTGGCATGGAGGCTGCACAGCTGCAGAAAGAAAAGCTTTGCAGAGAGTGGTGAAGGCTGCACAGAAGATGTTGGAGTCGGTCTCTCCACCATCACAGACATCTACACCTCTAGATGTAGGAAGAGGGCCACCTGCATCATGAAGGACCTCACTCACCCAGCACACATACTTTTTGCCCCACTCCCCTCAGGAAGGAGGTTGAGGAGCATTAAGTGCAGAACCACTAGACTGAGGAACAGCTTCTACCCTGAGGCTGTTCGACTCATGAATCTCTAACCAGAATAATCACAGTGAAAAATCACATCATGTTGCTGCTGATCTGTTTCATGTTGCTGCTGATCTGTTTCATGTTCTTTCATGCTTATCTGCTCACACAGACTCATGTTTGTGCTGCTGTTCGACATGTTGTCTTTATATTATGAGTGCTTAGTGTATTTTTAGTTTAATGTTTTTCTTAGTTCATGTCTTAGATCTTATTACTGTTTTTCTTTGACATTTTATACTTTTGTTGGATGTAACTGGGACCCTGTGTACACAATTTCGTTCCACCACATCTACCACATGTGGTGTGTATGACAAATAAAGAACCTTGAATCTTGAATAAGAACCAGTCCAGAGGACCTGACTCAGCCTTGCTGGATTATGTATTGTTAAATATTTATGTTTCCTTCTGCTTTTAAGCCAATCAACTCCAAACGACATGGGAACCATCAGCTGATGTCTGTTTACATAAAATAAACATTTTTCATTTTCCATCTTTAAAAGCTGTCACATGGAGACATGTGAAATTAAACCTCAACAACTCCAGCTTGTTTGAAACAAACTCTGCGTGTTTGTGCCCACCTGCTGCTCACAGAGCTTCTTCTGAATCTCGTCGCTGTGGCAGACACTGTAGACCACGGGTTTGGACAGTTCTGTCTCGATGCAGGACAGCCACGCCCGCAGGTTGCTCATGTTCTTATCCAGCTGTTGAACCGTCACCAACGTCTCCTTCAGCTTCCTCACCCTGACACCAAGAAAAACAGAAACACATGACATATATACATGACTCAGAATCCAGCCAAGACATTGTTTAATTGGACTCTGGATTGGGACTGTGACGTGAGAAGTGTCATATGTGGGAAAAAAAGACTATTTCAAATATGAGCTGCTCTCCACCACATGATGGATGGATGAAAACAAGCTGCTGTGATCACATCCAAATACAAAAGGCTTTGTGGACTCGGTGTCTGTGTGTGTGTAAGCTGCTACAATACCACTGCCCCCCGTACACACACACCTTGTGTAAGCTGCTACCACCGCACACACCACACAGCTCTGATTCACTCAGCGAGTGGACGAGGGGACGAGTGTCTTCCTGTCAGGGTATGCTCTCTTCCCCCACCACCTCCCATGTTCAGGATCCTTAGATGGATGCACAAAGGCCGGTCCCTTTGTGAGAGGTACTTACAGACCGGTGAGAAGCCTTCTCCTCTATGATAGCTCATGTGCTAACAGGAAGTAGCCCTCCCCCTCTTCTGTCTATTCTCCTCCTTCCCGCCGTTGAGAACATCTGGATGCTGCAGCCTCCTCTTCAGAGACTCAGGCTGTCAGATGTCCCCGATGAAATGTTTTTATACTACATTCATTTCCTTTCCAATGTTCTGCAGCTAAAACAAAAGTGTTTCTCTTAACGTTTCATTTTGTTCATTTTTGCTCAAACTCAGAAGTCTCCTCAGACTAAAATCTCCGTGGAAACTTGGGCCTGCAACACAAGAGCCATCGCCACGGCAACCAGGCCAACGAGAGCGGTTGCGTGTTTCTTCAGGTCATAAATTAATTAAATGGATGGTTCACCGGGCTCAAACTCTGTGTGGGGAAGAAATGTGGGTTTGGACCAGGTGTGAAGGGTGGAGGAGGAAGAGTGCTCGCCAACATCTGTCTCGCGTGCGTCTTATCCAGACAAAGAGCAGAGTGGATGGTGGCCCCCGTGAACGAGGGCCCTGTGGTACAAAGGCTAGTGTCAGCAGACGGCAGCTGCTGGGTGGGAGACAGAGCCCCCGTTCTGTTCTGAGGGACAAAGGCGAGCAGCAGGACAGTGTCAACGTGTCTAATCCCTCTGCACGTCCAACCTCAGCGGTCATCTTGTCCAGCATGGTGAGGCGAGTCACAAACAAAGACCCAGGAATGATTCTGATCAACTCCCTGTGAACTCCAAAGCAGCTTATCCAAATATATGACAGAGTACTGCAGGATTCTGGCTGTGGGCCCAGCGGAGCAGCTCTCCGAACCAAAATATCTTCATGCTCTGCACCAAAACTGACTTTAAAGGACCAGAAGTCATGGAGAGATGAAGGGGGCTGCGAGTTAGAGGCTGGTGAGGGTTATATATTTCAAAAGGCGTTTTCAGTTTCAAGTATTTTTGACTGATTGTCCTAGTGATGACAAAGTATCTGGTAAAAATCCTTAAAGTTTTAAAGGTTGGAAATCCAAAAGGCTGTAAAGCTGTGGTCCTCCATCTGCAGTACAGGTACCATCATCCGTCTTTAAATTGTGAAACAGGTACCACCAGTGGTCCTCGATCTGCAGTACAGGTACCACCAGTGGTCCTCA
>NC_056518.1:31081991-31082255 GCF_014905685.2 Nematolebias whitei | reverse complement strand
GTGGTACTGGTAACAACAGTGGTCCTCAATCTGCAGTACAGGTACCATCAGTAGTTTTTAAACTGTGGTACCGGTACAATCAGTGGTTTTTAAACTGTGGTACCAGTACCACCAGTGGACCTCAATCTGCAGTACAGGTACCACCAATGGTCCTCAATCTGTAGTACAGGTATCAACAGTGGTCCTCAATCTGCAGTACAGGTACCACCACTGGTCTTCAATCTGCAGTTCAGATACCACCAGTGGTTCTCAATCTGCAGTTCA
>NC_056518.1:31078003-31081981 GCF_014905685.2 Nematolebias whitei | reverse complement strand
TCAATCTGCAGTTCAGATACCACCAGTGGTTCTCAATCTGCAGTTCAGATACCACCAGTGGTCCTCAATCTGAAGTACAGGTACCACCAGTTGTCCTCAATCTGTAGTACAGGTACCACCAGTGGTCATCAATCTGCAGTACAAGTACCACCAGTGGTCCTCAGTCTGTAGTACAGGTATCACCAGTTGTCCTCAATCTGCAGTACAGGTATCACCAGTGGTCATCAATCTGCAGTACAGGTACCACCAGTGGTTCTCAATCTGCAGTACAGATACCACCAGTGGTCCTCAATCTGCAGTACAAGTACCACCAGTGGTCCTCAGTCTGCAGTACAGGTGTCACCAGTTGTCCTCAATCTGCAGTACAGGTATCACCAGTGGTCATCAATCTGCAGTACAAGTACCACCAGTGGTCCTCAATCTGCAGAACAAGTACCACCAGTGGTCCTCAATCTGCAGTACAAGTACCATTTTTTTTTCATTTTGTACCATTAGGTACAAAACGATGTGCCTCACACAAAAAGGTGATCACTTTGTAAGAAATGGCAAATGCTATCTATGGTTGTTTGAATGAAACTTGTGAACACTACATGAAGTAGTTATTGAGCAGCACCAGTTAGCAGCACCCATTATCAAAGGTGTTGTGATGAAGCTTAAAAGGTCAGAGACACAGAGCTCCTCTCATGCGAGCAAACTGCTGCACTCTGGGGTAAAGAGCAGGAAAAGCTTTAAAATGTGATTCTAATCCAGAATTTCATAAAGAAATCTCAGTTGTGTGTCCAGCTGTTCACTGCCAAACCAACATTACTGTCTCAGGTGGATTGTAAGACGACCTTTAAAAACATCAGCTAAAGGGTGAATCTGATCCAATCCAACCTCTGCAGACCCTGACCCTCCACCATCCTCTCAGCCTGGCCCTGCCTGGTCCTACCTGGCCTCGATGTGGTCAAACAGATGCTGCCAGCGGTCGTTGACGTCCTTCAGCTTGCCGTTGACCTCAGCTTCTTTGGTCTTGTTGCTGGCTGTGATGAGTTGTTCCCCGAGCTGTTTCAGGTGGGTCTTGTTCTCACTGAACAGGTTCATCTCCTCCATACAGTCCTAATTATGACACAAGTAAAAAAACGGAATAAATTATTCAAACTTTAAATCACTTTGTTTCAGATTTCATTGGAAGGATTTCCAGTCGTCCTTCACTGCTGTGCTTGAATCATTGAGATGTAAAACGGCTCATTAACGCCTGGATGGACCCATTTGTCCTCTCAAGATTTTTTTTAAAGAACACACTGCACATCATGTCTCAATAGATGAATGTTTGCTTCTATGACTGGACATAAAATTAAAAAACACACAAAAAAAAACCCAGCCAAATTCTAAATAAAAACTCTGGAAGACCATCAGAAAGCCTGAACTACTGATCAAAACCCCTTTAACTGATTCCAGCCTGGCTGCACGAGACATAAACAAATACAGGAATGACAACTGGAGTATCATTTTAGACCAGTTCAGTGAACTTGGCTCATTAAAATTAAATAAATACATTAAAACTTAATATGTAAACATTTCTGGGTTTCCTGATGACTGGGACAGAGGTAGAATCTTTTCTCTGAACTGTGGTGTGACAAAACAAGATTTAAGTATGGAAAGTCAATTATGTATTTATTGTTTCATTTTCATATTAAATGCCCTTCAAGCACAGAACTGTACATTTCACTAGTTAAACCAACATTCATTCTAATAACTATTGCATGCCCACAACTAGTAACACTTTGTACCATCAACTGGTAACATTTTATACTAGTGACCTTTTATGCCAACTGGTATTAACAGTTAATACAGTTACACAAACAACTGGTAACACTTTTATACCAACTAGTCAGAGTAGGAGTTCCACTGGTCAGCCAAAGCGGTGCACTCGTAGCACAACACCTCAACTAGTCAGCTTTAGTCAGACAAATGGACCAAACTAGAAGACAGCTGTGTTGGACAAATTAACCAGTAGCAGTCAACAGCCCTCCCATCTTAACAGTTTCTGGCTTTGAGTTATTCAGCGACTGGTGAATGTGCTGCTGATGGACTAGTTGAAGTGTTAAGTGGAGCAGTTAACCAGTTAACCGTCTCATCATACAGACAGGTGTCCCATACCAGGACACATTAGTCCACCTCCTGTGACGCGTTCTTATTCTTAGATTCTCACCTTCTTCAGTTTTTCCACCATCTCCTCGATGTTCAGCTCAGAGTTGTGCTCCACTTTCTTCTCCATCTGTGTGAGCCAATCACAAAGCTCCTTGTTCTTGTCATTGAAGATGATCCAAGCGTTGAGACGGTCTGCAATCTCCTGTTTCCTCAGAGACACCTGACACAAAGAGGATCGGAAGAAACTTGGTTCAAACTTGGGGCTGGTTCTAGAAGACATGGACTTCCCATCCCAATGTTCTCTTGAAAACTATCACAGCGTTGTTCTGGTTTGGACTGTTGCAGCGCAAACAGACAACAAAGAGACAGATCTACTGAAAAAGTTTATATCCAGTATAAATAGAAACAAAAAAGAAAATGTATAAATGTATTTAGTCTGACAACTCCTTGGCAAAAACAATTAAAAAATTTTTTTTAAAAAGTTTAATTTTTTTTGGTTGCATGAAAAAAAGTACAGCAAGCAACCCACCACTTCCAGTGGTTCCCAACCCTAGTCCCTGAGGAACACCATCATGTATGTTTCAGTTGTTTCCTGCTCCAACACGCCTGATTCAGTTATTTAATTACTTCCTCAAGTTTTGCAGAAGCTCGTTAATCACCCATTCATTCAAATCAGGCGAGTCAAATCAGGGAAACAAGTAAAACATGAAGGACGGTGTCCCTCAAGGACCAGTGTTGGGCACCACTGAGTTAGACTGACCACATAACTGTCTTCTTCAGTTTCTTTCAGTCATCTCTTTTAAACAGCTTATTTTTAGATCTGATCTTCATATTTTGTACACTTTTCTCAGTTTTTAAACAACAAGCAGCATCTAACACCAACAAATGTCAGGATTTTGCCTGGTAGCATTTCATCTTTAGGGAAAATTTAAATTAAAAACTAATATACAGCAGTCAAACTGGGTTCTGTTTGAAAGGTTTTGCAGATTCATCTAAAGACACGATTTTTGAGACAAGTAGCTTGAAAACAAGAGCCAAAAAGCTGCAGCTGAAGGTTGACTCTTGGCTAAAAGTTTGGTGATTTAGGCAGAACTCTTCAGTCGGGTGGCGTTTTATGCTCGTATCAGGAAGTGATCGAACCAACTGTACCTTTAAGAAATTATAGACAAGTGTTGTTCAAAAAGATGACTAACAATCAGCAGAAAGTTCTGTTTGGCTGCCTGGAGACCAAACACCAAGAGTAGAAGACTGAATCAGGACTTTTGCACTTTTGCTTTCCGTTCATGTAAAAGTTTTGAACAGAATCGCTCTTTCTCCTGAAGCATCACACATCTGTCCTCCCATCTGTTCCCACAATGCCCCTCACCTCCCCCCTCAGGTCACCTTGAAGCAGAGCTCCTCCCACTGGCAGTGCAGGTGCTCCACCTGCTCCTGCAGCAGCAGCACGTCGTCTGTGATGATGTACCGGGTCAGATCCGCCTTCATGGTGCTCAGCTCCGTCAGGCTTTCAACCCAGTCCTCCAGGGAGTCCTCGTTCTCCTGCATACCACAACACACACAGAGCGTCAGAGACCCTCCTCCACAGACTGCCACCGTCTGTCTGCTGATTCTCCCCGCCCAGAGAAAGGATTATGGACTACAAGCTGCAGACTGGGCCGGGCCAAGCCGGGTTGGGCTGGGGGAGGGCTGGCTGCTGGGGGGGAGGGGAGGACGGGTCAAGAGTGGAGAAGCTGCCTTTCAAACAACACTTAACCCAGAACTGACCAAAGAGGTCAACTCAACGCTACACCCACAAGCTACCACCAAAACCAGGACCAGAAACCACAAGCTGCCACCAGATCCAGG